>NC_064284.1:12049766-12061996 GCF_019186545.1 Solanum stenotomum | reverse complement strand
ATTGGAAGTTGGAAGAGAGTTTTGGAAAATGTTTTCCTTAAGTTTTGAAGGGAAGTCATTTTCCTTAAATTTGAGGAAAATGAGTTGATTTGGAAAACATTTTCCAAAATATTTAACTCAACCAAACATGAGAGAATTGAAAAACATTTTCCGGAAAATGTTTTCCTTCATACCAAACACACCCTAAGAATAGGTTGGTTAGACGGGTGGTGATATATATATAACATTGAATGTTTTATTATATATGTTAATTGCAAGATAAAAATTGTGATTATTAGTTTTCCAGTTGAATCATCTCAAGACATGTCTATGGAAGAAAGAAGGGCAATTTTTGAAGTCTATAGACTAGTATTGACTGAAAACATATATTATACATGACAAGAGAGGAACATCGAGGAATCCACTAACGAAGAATAAAATTGATGAAAAATAAAACTTTGATAAAGAATTGATTAATCAAATATTTGAATGAAAAAACTGATACTGATGTAAGATCATGAGAATTGTAGGAACAAATTTGTAATAATTATATTTTTTTTTTACAGAGAGAGAATAATGATTTTCCCATTGAAAGTGAAAGAGAGAGAGATGCAAAAATGTGTATGAACACACAAGTGGTTTTCCTTTAGAAAATGAAAACGTGTGTTAACACAAAATAAAAATAAAAAATTTAGCCCATAAATAATGTCTAAAATCTTTTTTAAAAAAAGAACCCTTTTCTAATTTATTTCAATCTGCTATATATTTTGTAATATAAAGTTATATTCGATAAAGATTTAAAAAGTATCTTAAGTTTTGTAATATTTTGTCTAATTAATTTATGGGGTGTGATTTTCTCATATTTTATCTATGGCACTCTTCACCATTAATAAGATTTTCATTTAATTAATTTAAGTATATTGCCCCAATTCCCTCATTTATTTCTTACTGCAGTTGCATTGTACCTCAAGCATCAACACTTGTACCTTCATTAGGTTTAGCAAATTTGTAAGTAAAAATTATGCAAACCACATAGTGTAAAACATAAATTACCTCCTATCCCTACTCTTTCACAAATTACAAAAATCCCATTTTTTAATAAGTATCGGATACATCATTACGCCGTGTGATACATTATATTTGATGTATGATTATCAGTTTGTTGCGTGAAGTAAGGGATTAGAAACTGAAAAATCAATTACATCCCCCCAAATACGCTACCGTTATTAAGTCCCTCAAAATATGGCAAAATTTATTTGTTTCAAACATTCAGTTTCAGTCTATATGAAACACTAAAATAATTAGAAAATACAAATTTTGAATTGTTTATCTCTGTTCGTTCAAAAAAAGCTTCAGAAACGTGGTGCATAATTTTTTAGTCACAAAATTTCATTAATGTAATTATTATCATACTTATCAGATACAAAAATGTCATTATTATCACACGTATCAGATACGTAATTTTCTAAAGTCCTAACTGAACTAAACATAAAATTAAAAGCGAAAATAAATATTTTTAAACCTCAAAACTCTTCCAAAATCAAAACTATATTATTATAAGGGCAATAAATACTCCAAAACACTAATTAATATATCTTAAAAAAATATAAAGCATTGCATATGTCTGTGAACAGTAACATAGAAAACTCACTAGCCTACATTAACAAGTTCATTTTATGCTACTGGGTTTAAGACACTCTTCAGCCTTGGAGGGTCATCATTGTCGCTAACATATCCAGCATTGACCTTGTCGAGACCATACTTCCATAATAGTGTTGCATATCTTTTGCGAAGATAATCACTTAGAAAACTGTCATATGACATGTTGATTTCATCACTCAAGAATTCAGCAAATGCAGCTACGAACATTCCGCAATCACTAAAAAAATAGATTAACATAATGATGTTGATACTTAATAGAAACAATAAGCTTACAGATGATACATAAGAATGTAAAAGTGTAATTGATACATAATTCTAACTACAGATTATAAATATGATGTTGATACTTAATAGAAACAATAAGCTTTCAGATGATACATAGGAAAGTAAAACTGTACTTGAAACATAATTCTAACTCCAGATTATAAATATGATGTTGATACTTAATAGAAACAATACACTTTCAACTAACACATAAGAATGTAAAATTGTACTTGATACATAATACTAACTACATATTATGAATTAGTCAACTTGATACTTAATAGAAACAATAAGCTTTCAGATGATACATAATAATGTAAAATTGTACTTGATACATAATACTAACTATAGATTATGAATTAGTCAACTTGATACTTAATAGAAACAATAAGCCAAATTATGAAACATTATGTTGTTCTACAACATACATGTAATCCTCTAATTTGAACTTTAAACTTTCATACACTTTTGAGAACAAAAAAATGACCAATAATGCCTTTTCTGGTAAAATGAATAAATGACACACAAAACAACCATTTGATAAATTAATAATAAATATCAACAGTTCTATCTCATTATTTGAATTTTAACTTTTTGATACATTATTCGTAATAAATAAACAAATATATCAAAAATTAGAATTTTGTGTAACAAATGAAGAATTTAATCAATATACATAATAATTTTTAATTAACAACAATGTATCTACTATTACACGAAACTCACTACATGTTAATACTGAAAATTACAAAAGAAAAGAAAAAAAAATTAAAATACATACTGTTGGTAGTGTAGATCTAGATATGGCAGGGGCGACCTTTCTACCCATTTTCTTGGGCGTTTTTGCATGTGCCTCCTTTTTAGTTTTTGACTATTTGGATAATCCCCATACTAAAAGACGGATGATCCATGAATTATTAGAAAATTAAAAAAAACGAAAAAAAAAAATTAAAGATGAAGAGACTGCCTATTTCAAATTCTGAAATTGGTTGAATGGAGTGCGAAATAGTTTGAAATTCAAACTTGGAATATGAATCTGTTGAGAAGATGGAGGAGAATTTTTTGGAAGGGAAGGGTTCGTGAACAGTAAAGTGGGAGATATTAGAGGAGAGTAAATTTAGGGATGGTAGCTAATGGTTTGAAATTTTTAATAATAATGTATCTACGTACTGTAGTTTAGTTTTTGGGAAAATAGGGATTTTTGAATTTTTTTAAAATAGTAGGGAGTTATTGTGAATACATTAACTAAGGTTGTGTATTCTAGTTATTTTTCCAATTTGTAATTAGTTTTCTTTCTCCTCTGTATACCAACATTATCTGACTTCCAATTCTGTCTATGTTAATATAGAAAAAATCGCTCCTTGTCCAAAATTTCATGAAAAATTACTATGAGCAGTCGATGGTGATAAATGTAGTGGCAACGGTAATAACGAAGCTATGAGTGAATTTAACAATTACTTTGTTGTATTAGAAAAAAGTGTATGTGTTATCATTTACCAACACCATAATAAAACAAGTTTGATGCGTATATATGTTTAACCAAATAGACTTTGTTTGGTTGCAAAATAACTTGGTGGACAAGATGAGGTACATGAGAAATTGAGAAGGACTCGAAAAAAAAAATATTGCGAAGGCAAATCAATTAAACTAATTGTGTTCTCTTTTGTAAAATAAAACAAAGTAATAGTAATGCAAAATCTGACTTGTAAACCTAATTGTTCTCGCAAAGAAAACAAGAAATATGAAGTTACTTTATACACTTGTCGTCATTATTGGTAAAATAAGAAATATTTTCTATATACATTAGCGTGCTTAAAGTGTTGAACCTAAATCAAAAAATTTCAAAAAGGCGCACTATAGATCAATCCAAAGATAAAAGAAACGTCGAAGAGTGCGAGATTTTTATCAATTTGGGAAGATTAACAATGATAGTACATGACCCAATTTATGTGATTGGAGATCGAATGAACTATGTTCATATATATAATAACAAATCATTAGTTAATACGCATTATTAAACTATGTCATCCCCTCCTGTGATGTTTGAAAATTTTTATACCGCAAATTAGTGAGGCTAATTAGTTAAATGTCTAATCCAATTCATATCTTTTATAGGCTGTGTATTGCTCTGCATAATACATTTGATGATTAAACCTATAGATTTTAAAACACTCATGAATTTTAGAATACACATATGACATGTTGGTACAAATATTACGATAACACTAATGATTTTTAGAGTAAAATAATATGATATAATAAAACTCTGAGTTTATAAAAAAAATCTTAGTTCATAGAAATTTTAAACTTCACCGATTGTTCTATAAAATTAATCTTATTTTACCAAAGTATGATTCTATACAAGACATCAAATTTGACACATATCTGAATGCCCATTTATAACAAACTTTTATATCTTCCTATTCATTATTGTTCTTTTTGTGATATATGGAGGATTGTAGAAAAAAATTAGTAGGATAACTCCAAAAGAATTATTTTTATTAAAAATGTTCAGGTTCAGTCATTAATAACTTATTGACTAGAACTAACTAGTATTTAATACCTTATTGACTAGAAGTAACTAGTAGTATTTAATACCTTATTGACTAGAATTAACTAGTATTTAATAAGATGATTTTCTTACAATTTTATTGTTACACATGAATAAATTGTAGCAAATAATTTCATTAATAGGCTTGAATGTAGATTTAGAAACTTCTAGGTTCATTCATTTAATATGATTTAGAAAATTTATAATTAGATTTATTTTTCTCTCTATATATAGAGAACGCCCAGTTGTGTATATGTATCAATCTTNTTATTTTTATTAAAAATGTTCAGGTTCAGTCATTAATAACTTATTGACTAGAACTAACTAGTATTTAATACCTTATTGACTAGAAGTAACTAGTAGTATTTAATACCTTATTGACTAGAATTAACTAGTATTTAATAAGATGATTTTCTTACAATTTTATTGTTACACATGAATAAATTGTAGCAAATAATTTCATTAATAAGCTTGAATGTTGATTTAGAAACTTCTAGGTTCATTCATTTAATATGATTTAGAAAATTTATAATTATATTTATTTTTCTCTATATATATAGACAACGGCCAGTTGTGTATATGTATCAATCTTCCATTTCTCTCTAAGCTTGTAAACAAAGAAAAAATCACCATGAAAAACAACTCTGAGAAATCCGCAGTGAATGCAGCTCAATTCGCTGCGTACCCAACGCTATCGCAGATTAACGTTGAGAAGAATAAGCAAGAATATCTGGAAATGTTCTGGACAGACCAGCAGAGAGAAATGGAGAACGTTAACGATTTCAAGAGCAACCTGTTACTTCCACCTAACCGCATCAAGAAGATCATGAAGACGGAGAAGGATGTCCGAATGATCGCTGCTGAATCGCCTGTTTTGCTTGCTAAGGCATGTGAGTTGTTCATTCAAGAACTCACCCTTTGTTCCTGGCTTAACGCTCAAGAAAACCATCGACGTATTCTGAAGAAGGATGACGTCACTGATGTGATTATGCAAACTGACAATTTGGGTTTCCTTGTTTATGATGCTACTCATGACGGCTCCACACCAAGTGTTGTGCCGTTCAATGTTGATGGAGGCAGCAATGGACAGAATGGTAATAATCTTGATCATTAAAGGTAACGTTCTCATTTCCTTAATTCACACCTATAGGGTTACAAAAAAGTACTAAAAACATACTCTTTGTCTATATTGTTTGATAATACAAGTTCTGATGTTTAGTATTCAGCTCGTGGTTATTGCTATCTCTGATCGAGCAACAGTATTGGCGAGTCCTCTTCATCACTTCGAGGACAAGTATCCTTATCTTTCTTTTCAGTTATTACTTTCAGTTTCAGACAGTTGGAGTTAGCAAGGGGTTTGTCCTAGCAACTCATATTAGTAAAGGCTTTTAGACAGTCATATCAATATAGATTTTGCTTATGTTATTTCTTTCATATATTAGTCTATCTCAGTGTTATGGAGATATATATATATATATATTTCAGATTTAGCTTCCGTGTTTTTGTTTCAAATTTTTATTGATTTATGTTAATCTTAGTGTCATATCACGCCATGAAGTTAGCTTGGGATAAATTGTGACTCTAAGCACTGTGTCAGATCTAACTTCTAAGGGTAATCTCAGGAAGTGACATAAGATCCTATGCTTACAAAAGAATTTCTGGTTCATAAAAGTTCTAAACTTCACCAATTATTCTTTAAGTTTAATTATACTTTATCAAGATATAGTTCATAGTATACGACACACCAAATTCGACGCATTGTATACATATTTGAAACCCACCAAAGTTTCTTAATATTTTTTCTATTCATTTTGTTTTATTTGCGATATGTGGATGATTATTGGAAAATAAGATTTGGATATCTCAAAAAATAATATTAATGCTTAGGTTCATTCGTTAATATCTTGGTATAATTAGTATTTAATATGATAATTATATAACAATTTTATTGTTACATCATATGAAATTGTAACAAATCTCCATTATATTGATAGGCATTGATAGGCTTGTATGTAGTTTTTTTTTTTGGTTCCTCATCCGATGTCCAATACTCACATATTTAGAGCCTAATTAAATTAGAATTCACACTAGAAAATCTCTCATTGAGGTAAAACGCTTCCTAAAAAGCTTTTATCATGCCTTTATTCTTTGGCCACCTTTACTGGTATTAATCTTCATTATTTTCTATGATCTTATGGGCATTGCAAGCTTTTTCATCCATTCAATTGATTTTTATTGGTTCGATTATCGATTTATCAGTTATTGATTGTTATTGGTTCGATTATTGATTTATCAGTTATTAATTGTTATTGGTTTGGTTATCGGTTTATCAATTATTGATTGTTAGTTATTGGTTCGGTTATTGGTTTAACCATTAAAATTTGACACAAAAAAATCATTCAGAAACAAGGTGACAAACTAAATAAACAATGCATATGAGTTGATAAATTGTATCTTGCTCAAAACTGAAAAGCAAACAATCGCACATTGTAGAATAACTGAGAGCTTGAAACAACCAGAAATAAAAATATCAAACTAAACTCTAAGTCAAGGACCTTTCATATCAAACGGTATAAAGAGAATCTATTAATTTACTACTCGTTAAGAAGTTACCTCTAGTCGATTAAGAACCGATAATCCAATAATAAAAAAAAAGATCAAAATTTAAGTATTATTAAATATTAACCATGGTAAGGAGTTAACCTCTACGAACCCCCCTCCCCCAACTATAAAAGGTGAAGATAAAGGGCTAGGCCAAACATGAAAAAAGAATCATACTCTGTATATTGCGAGTTTTTTTTTACTTAAGCAGAATATAATATTCAACTTTTCAGATTGCGCATTGGAAAATAAAAAAGAGTAGTTTGGTTATACAAGAGAGAAAGAAAGAGGAGACAATGAATCATATTTTGTAAAGTAAAAAAATGATTCAACATATTAGTACGTAAAAATAAATTGAAATTCAATTTATTTTATTCATCTTTCAATGTTTATTTCCCTTGATGAGCAGAATTAAACCCGATTTCAGTTTAGGCATGAATACGCCAAGGATTTTTCCTCAACCAACTCCTTCGCGGTTGCATCCATCTTGGCCTTTGAAAACTCGTCTATCTTTAGACCATGCACAATTGACCATTCTCCTTTCTCACAAGTAACAGGGAAAGAGTAAATTAAACCAGCTGGAATGCCATAAGATCCATCAGAATAGACCCCCATTGAACCCAATCACGTATATGATCACAAGCTGAGCTAGCTGCAGACAATGCACTTGATAGCTTTCGAGCTTTTATGATAGCGGCTCCTCTTTGTTGCACTGTGGTGATGAATTCCGTGTTCAGCCATTGATCATTAGCAACAAGTTCTCTGACAGGCTTTTCTCCAGCAGCGGTTTTCACCATTGCATGATTCACACCTGGATACTGAGTTGATGAGTGATTTCCCCATATTGTCACATTCTTTACATCACCAACGTGAACGTTTAGTTTCTCCGAAACCTGACCTAAAGCTCTGTTGTGATCAAGCCTTGTTAGGTAGGTGATGTTTTTCGCTGGAAATGAAGGGGAAAATTCTTTCAAAATAAGTGCATTGGTGTTAGCTGGATTAGCAACAACCAAAACCTTGCAATCAGGGGCAGCATGCTGCTCTAAGGCAGAGGCCTGTGCCTTGTAAATTGAAACATTTTTCGTCTATCAAGTCCTTTCTTTCCATCCCTTCTTTTCGTGGAAATCCACCAACCATAACAGCAACATTGACGCCTTTACAAGATTCAACAACATTCGTGGTAGCAACAACATCTTTGAGAAGAGGAAAATTTCATGAAAAATAACTCTGAGCAGTCGATGGTAAATGCAGTGGCAACGGATATAACGAAGTTATGAGTGAATTTAATAATTACTTTGTTGTATTAGAAAAAAGTGTATAAGTTACCATTTACCAATAGCACAATAAAACAAGTTTGATGCTTATATATGTTTAACCAAATAGGTTTTGTTTGGTTGCAAAATAACTTGGTGGACAGGATGAGGTACATGAGAAATTGAGAAGGATTAGAAGAAAAAAATTGAGAAGGCAAATCAATTAAACTAATTGTGTTCTCTTTTGTAAAATAAAACAAAGTAAACCTAATTATACTCGCAAAGAAAACAAGAAACATGAAGTTACTTTATTTACTTGTCATCATTGTTGGTAAAATAACAAATATCTTCTATATACATTAGCGTGCTTAAAGTGTTGAACCTAATTCAAAATATTTCAAAGAGGCGCACTATAGATCAATTGAAAGATAAAAAGAAACATCGAGGAGTGTGAGATTTTTATCAATTTGGAAAGATTAACAATGATAGTACATAACCCAACTATGTAATTCGAGATCCAATGAACTAGGTTCATATATGTAATAACAAATCTTTAGCTAATATGCATTATTAAACGGTCATCCCTTCCTATGATGTCTGAATATAGTGTTATACCGCAAATTAGTGAGGCTAAGTTAAACGTTTAATCAAATTCATATCTTGTATAGGTCGTGTATTGCTCTGCAGAATACATTTGATAATTGTACCAATAGATTTTAAAACACTCATGATAACAACAATGATCTTGTTAGTATAATTATGTGATATGTATAATAAAACTCTGAGTTTATAAAATTTACAAATTTGTAGTACATAGAAGTTCTAAACTTCACCAATTTTTCTATAAAATTAATCTTGTTTTACCAAAGTATGATTTACAGTCTAAAAGACATCAAATTTGACGCATTGTAGACATATCTGAAAGCCCATTTATAACAAACTTTTTCTTTCTTAGTATTCATTATTGTTTTTTTTTTTTTTGTGATATATGGAGGATTCTAATTTCTAAATAACTCAAAAAGAATTATTATTATTAATATCTTCATTCATTCTCTAATACTTTATTTACTAGAACTAACTAGTATTTAATATCTTATTGACTAGATTTGGCTAGTATTTAATAAGATGATTTTCTTACAATTTTATTATTACATATTAAATTGTAACAAATTTCCATTAATAGTCTTAGCTTGAATGTAGATTTAAAAATGTCTAGGTTCATTCATTTAATTAGATTTAGAAAATCTATAATTAGATTTATTTTTTTCTCTGTATATATATAGAGCACACAGTTGCATATATGTATCCGTCTTCATTTCTGTGTGTTTGAGTTTGTAAACATAGAAAAAATCACCATGGAAAACAACTCTGAGAAATTCGCAATGAATACAGCTCCATCCATTGGGTACCCAACGCCGGCGCAGCTTAACCTTGAGAAGAAGCAAGAAAAGCTGGAGATGTTTTGGATATCCCAGCGGAGAGAAATGGAGAACGTTATTGATTTCAAGAGCAACCTGTTACTTCCACCTAACCGCATCAAGAAGATCATGAAGATGGACAAGGATGTCCGAATGATCGCTGCTGAATCGCCTGTTTTGTTGGCTAAGGCATGTGAGTTGTTCATTCAAGAACTCACTCTTCGTTCCTGGTTTAAAGCTGAGGAAAATCATCGACGTACTCTGAAGAAGGATGACGTCACTGGTGTGATTATTCAGACTGACACTTTGGATTTCCTTCTTGATGATGATGCTACTGACGGCACCACACCAAGTGTTGTGCCGTTCTATGTTGCTGGAGGCAGCAATGGGCATACATGATGATAATCTTGATCATCAAAGGTAACGTTCTTATTTCCTTAAATTCACACCTATAAGGTTACAAAAAGTACTGATAACATACTCTGTTTGATAATGCAGGTTCTGATATTCAGTATCCAACTCGTGGTTAGTGGTACTTTTGACTAGTAGGCAGCAGTATTGGTGAGTCCTCGTCACTTCGAGGACAAGTACCCTTATCTTTCTTTTTAGTTATTACTTTCAGTTTCAGACAGTTGGAGTTATTAGCTAGGGATTTGCCCTAGCAACTCATACTAGTAAAGGCTTTCAAACAGTCATATCAATATATATTCTGCTTATGTTATTTCTTTCAGATATATTAGTCTATCTCAATGTTATGGGCTTTATATAGATATTTTAGATTTAGCTTATGTGTTTATGTTTCAATTTTCTATTGATTTATGTTAACTTTAGTGTCATGCTAGATTGGATTGCTTGTGGCTCTAAGCATCTTATCGGGTTTAGGGGTAATCTTGGAGCGTGACATAAGATCCTAAGCTTACAAAAGAATTTTTTATTCATAAAAGTTCTAAACTTCACCAATTATTCTATAAGTTTAATCTTGCTTTATCAAGATATAATTCATGAATGTCTACGACACACCAAATTATACTTGAAAACCCACCAAAGTTTCTTAATATTTTTTCTATTCATTTATTTTTTGCAATATGTGGATGACTATTGGAAAAAAAGATTTGGATATCTCAAAAGAAATTAAAAAAAAAATATCAGTGTCTAGGTTCATTAGTTAATATCTTGTTATAATTAGTATTTAATATGATAATTATCTAACAATTTAATTGATACATCATATGAAATTGTGTTTTTTTTTATCACCCGATGTCTAATACTTACATATTTGAAGCCTAATTAAATCCGAGTTCGCGCAAGGAAGTCTCATCGAGTAAAACGCTCCCTAAAAGGCTTTTATCATGCCTTTATTCTTTGGCCACCTTTACTGGCATTAATCTTCATTATTTTCTATGATCTTATGGGCATTGCAAGCTTTTTCATCCATTCGCATGAGATTATTGATTGTTATGTTATCGATTTGATTATCGATTTATCAATTATTGATTGTTATCGTTCGATTATCGTTTTATCGATTATTGACTGTTAATTATCGATTCAGTTATTGATTTAACCATTACAATTTGACAAGAAAAAAATATTTAAAAACAAGGTGACAAACCAAATGAACAATGCATATGAGTTGATAAATTGTATCTTGCTCAAAAACAAACAATCGTACATTGTAGAAAAATTGAGAGCTTTAGACAACCAAAAATAAAAGTATGAAACTAAATCTTAAGTCAAGACTTTTTATACCAAATGGTATATATATAATCTATTAAATTTACTACATGTCAAGAAGTTACTTCAAACCAATCAAAAATTGATAATCCAATAATAAAAAAAGATCAAAAAATCGTTGATGAAACAGTTAAACTAATAACCCATTATCAATAAATAAATAACTTCTTTCTATTCAAATTAGCAATTTTGATTCAATTTTGAACAACCCTACTTAAAGGTCGGACTTCCCCATCAAGTAATAATTAAAAATATATTTCTTTACTTGTATTAAGATTTGATTTTTTTCGTCAAAAAAATAAATATTTGTCACACCCCAAAATCGGATGTGATGGCACGTGTCCAAACCCCACCGGACACGTCAGCCTAACACCCAAAAACCCGACGATACGAAATTAATAAAACAAGAATAAGATAGAAAGATAAGCGGAAGTCTTTAAATAAACTCAATGAAACCCCAGAATTGGTTGTCACATGTACAAACCTCTAATACGGAATCTGAATAAAATATACAAGTCTCATAGTAAAGTTCTATAATAGAACAAAACAATAAATATAGATAACTTGAGGGCACGTCTGGAATGAACCGCTACCTCTCAAGTAAGTCTGGAAGCTCTAATCTGAAGATGAGTAATAAGTCGGATCTGATAGAGCTGTCAACCTACACCACTGTGTAGAAGCAAGGGTGAGTACCAAAAGCAACAGGTACTCGCAAGTAACACTAAACTAAGCTAAACTAGCAGCTACAAACAACTCCTTTCAATCCCAACC
>NC_064284.1:12046972-12048732 GCF_019186545.1 Solanum stenotomum | reverse complement strand
TGGAAATTTTTAGTGAAAAATGTTCCCCAAGAAATTTAGAATCCAATAATGAAAACCGTTTCGAAAAAGGAGTTGAAATGAGTTCACAAACTCAAATTTTCTATTAAATTCGGATTAGGCAAAAACCCCCAAATTTTTCAGTTGAGATCTCAAATTTTGATGTTAAAATCCATAAATAATCGATGGAAATCAAAGATATAAGTTGGAAATAACTTACCCAATGAATTCCTTGCGAAAACCCACTTGAAATCACCTATTTTCGAGCTCTCAAAGTCTAAAAATGGAGAAATGAGTATTTTTCAAGTTGGGGGAAAATGACTACTATTTTTTGACTTAAAAAGGACTGCTATTGCAGCTGAAACACAACAATAACACAAAGTTTAAGTCTCCGTTGGACCCTCGGGATTCGTTCGGAATCTCGTGCACACAAACTAAATATGTACCCCCACTAAATTCGACGTTCCGGACTCAATGGAACCGTCGGAATTTGAATTCGAGGACTCCTTGACCCGAAATTCAATAAGATGCCAAGAAACTAGTTTAATGCCAAAAAAATTCGAAACTCAAACGGAGCGTCTAAAAATTCAACCAAGACTCATTCTAGACTTAGAATCGCATCCCGAAACCAACGATACCCTCGGAATTTCAATCCGAGCCTCGGAACCTCATATGTTGACCAAAGTCAACTCTTTATCACAATTTCACAACTTTAGCAACTTAGGACCTCAATTCTTCGTTTCAACTCCAAATTCAACTCCGTAACTTCACACAGACCCGTTTCGACATTCTAAAATTGCCGGAATCGACGAAAATTCGATCCGAATCCCGAAACTCCAAATAACTCGAAAAAGCACTTTTTAACCAACTTTAACTCATAAAAACTCAACTTCTCAAAAACTCAACTTTTTACCAACTTTTCCTCAAACTAACTTTACAACCACAAAACATGGGACTCGGGGCAACTACCGAAAGGGCAAAATAGTCATTTCCACAAAAAATTACCAAAATGACCTTTCGGGTCATTACATCATTCACCACTAAAAACCATGTTCGTCCTCGAACATAAAGTAAAAGAAAGTACCTGAAGCCTCGAAAAGCTGGGGATATCGGACCCGCATATCCTCCTCGGACTCCCAAGTCGCCTCCCTATCTGATCGATGCCTCCACTAAACCTTCACTGAAACGATATCCTTGGTCCGGAGCTTGCGAACCTGTCTGTCCAAAATAGTTATAGGCTCCACCTCAAATGTCAAATCTGGACTCAACTCCACCAACTCAACCAAAATCACGTGAGACTCATCCGGAACATACTTCCGGAGCATAGAAACATGGAAAAGTGGATGCACGACTGTCAAACTAGGTGGCAAGGCTAACTTGTAAGCCACCTCTCCCATCCTCTCCAAAATCTCATATGGGCCAATGAACCTAGGGCTGAGCTTGCCCTTCTTCCCAAATCTCATCACACCCTTCATGGGCGATACCCGAAGCCAAACTCGATCACCCACCATGAACTCTAAGGGTCGAACCCTCCTGTCAGCATAGCTCTTCTGCCTACTCTGGGTAGTCAAGAGCCTACTCTGAATCACACGAACACGCTCCATATCCTCTCTAAGAATATCAGTACCAAGGGAGTCCACCTCCGCTAAATCAAACCATCCAATAGGTGATCTACACCGCCTACCATACAGTGCCTCAAAAGGTGCCATCCTAATGCTAGAATGATAACTGTTGTTGTAGGCGAACTCTGCCAATGGCAAGTG
>NC_064284.1:11851830-12042453 GCF_019186545.1 Solanum stenotomum | reverse complement strand
TTCAACTCCGTAACTTCACACAGACCCGTTTCGACATTCTAAAATTGCCGGAATCGACGGAAATTCGATCCAAGTCCCGAAACTCCAAATAACTCGAAAAAGCACTTTTTAACCAACTTTAACTCATAAAAACTCAACTTCTCAAAAACTCAACTTTTTACCAACTTTTCCTCAAACTAACTTTACAACCACAAAACATGGGACTCGGGGCAACTACCGAAAGGGCAAAATAGTCATTTCCACAAAAAATTACCAAAATGACCTTTCGGGTCATTACAATATAAAATCAAATTTTCTTTTCAAGAAACTACTCAGTGATGTCCATTCAATTGATGAGCTACGTGTTAACCCACTAGTGACTTTAGTCTGTAAGGGGTCGTTTGGTAGAGTGTATTAAGAAAAATAACGCATGCATTAGGTGTGTGTATTAGTAATACCTTGTTTGGTACACTTTTTTATGTCATGTATAACTAATGCAAGCATTAGTTATACACTATATTGTGTATTAAGTTGTGTATTACTAATACCAAGAAATTCTAGGTATTAGTAATACATAGCATTTTAACATTTGCATTATATTATATAATTACAAAAGTACCCTCAAAGCCTTTTAAAAAAACATTTTCCATAGTACTTGTTTCATAAACCTTTCATCTCTCTGTACTTTGTCAATGAAAATTCAAGAGTAGGTTTCTTCTTCCTTTTGCTCAATCGAACATTGTTTGCTATATGTGGAGAGAACAAAAAGGAAGCATTGAAAACAGTTTCAGAAAGAGACATTTGCAGCTATATGTGGGGCTATTCTCTACCACACATGGCGTGCAAGAAACTGGAAAAAGTTTAAAGGGAAGCATGTACATACAGAGGAGGCAGTAGCTCAGATAAAAAAAAGAGATTATAGAGAGAGTACAGTTCTTCTGTAGTTCAAGGAAAGCACAAAAATGTAAACAGTTTATTCGATTACTTGGTAGTTAGTTTTCTTGTTTGTTGGAGGCCTAGTTTCTGATATTAGAAATGGGTGCTCTTTATTTGTATTGGTATTTTGTGGTAATTGTAATATTTTACATTGGTTAACAAAAAAAAAAAATTGACCTCATTGATGAAATTCATTTTGGAAATCTACTAATAATGGAGCTAGCATCTTCTTTTTTTTTTTTTTTAATCTTATTTCATTATAGTAACAACTATTTAATTTTATATTTGAAAAAAAAACGAACAGGAGTAAATAATGTTTTAGCAAAGAACCTTGTTGCAAAGGAAGTGTACAAAGAAAGAAAGTGTGAAGAATATTTTTGTAAACATACATTTTTTTAATAGACATTATGCAAGATTTGTTATTTCTAATACATCAAACCAAACAGTGTATAAGAAATAATGCAGACATAACTAATGCAAGCATTACTAATGCAAGCACTACTAATGCAAGCATTACTAATACACCCTATTTTGCATTATTCTTATACACTCTACCAAACGACCCCTAAGAGGCAAAGAGATCCAACTCGTTAGAGTTATGCAAAATTTAATTATTTATATATTAATCAATTTTATTTATTTTCTTTAAAAAAAAAATTTAATGCATAATAATTAAAATACTATAAATAAGATGTATAAAGTTTGAAAAAAAGAAAGAAAACGAATGTTTGACCATCCTTTATAAAAAGTACTAGTAATGATAAAATGAACAAAGTATTATTGTAAATTTATAAAATGATACATCACTTTATGCTTGATAGTGAAATAGAGAAAGTTGTCTCTGTATATGATGGGCTTTCTACTATTGAAAAGACTGTCAGTTTCATAAAGAAGATACAGTTGCTGTAAAATTATGAAGGCAATTGAATTCGCAGATTGATCTGCAAATGGGGTTGGGTGCATATCTGTTACTTCAAGACTAATCCAAAGTGAAGGTCCCAAGTGTGTGTGAAAGAAAAGCATATGATTAGAAAAGCATCTGATTAATCTCCCAACATCACTGCAAATCCTATTACTTTGTAGAACAACATTATTAGAGACCCCAACAGGACTATTTTCGGCTGCATAATCATCAATGTTCATAGCTTTAGTAGTATCAACATTTTGTTTTCCAAATTAATATAAAATAGACCTTGTAACTCAATACAGAAAACAATCAAAATATGCACATTATAATCCCACAAGTGGAGTCTGAATGAAAAATGTAATGTGTATGCAGCCCCTGTTTCCTCAAAATATAAAGCAAAAATTAGCTTGGCAGTAATAAGTATTTATTTCATGAAGCCACCGTGGGGGTGTCAAATTTTGACCATAAAACTTTGGTGGCTAAGGTTGGGGATATATATATTTGGGCACAAACCAGTGTAAAAGTTGGGATCAATTTGAGGCAAAAGGAGAACTTGTCGTTATTATCAAAGAAAGTACACCAATAAATCTGGAAAGCTAAAGTAATAGTACTACATTTACTATGAAGAGCACAACATGAGTCATAAAAATATTTATGTTGTTGTCCACAGATTCCCAAAGTATGGGTTATCTTGATCTATGTATGCGATAAGAACTAAAAATCTATGTTGTTGTAAACAATCCGACCTACTTTTTAGAACAACCACCTCTCATAATAGCTTTTTATTACCGATTGTATGTATATATGTTTCTTGTTCAAAAGTCTGAATAGTAAAGTCTATTCGATTCTTCAATCACTCCTTCAAAATCTCAATACGTAGTGCCCTGCCTCCTATCCATATTTTAACAAAAAGTATAAGAGACGCTAATACTATGATTTTGCAAGTTAAACAACGATTGCTGATTGGAAAAACAGAATCTATGGGTTCGCTAAAAGTAACTTATTTTAAGGATATGAGATGGGTGTGCCCGCACACACTTTTTGAAGAGTCCGAGCAATATATATTTTAGATTATTTTCAAGGGAACTATAAATATCAAGAAACCTCTAAGCTGAAGGTTTGAAGAAAGACATTCATGATCATATTAGAAATATTATTGTGGTGAATTTTGTAATTATTTCTAGCCAAACCAAAAAGGAACAACCTTTTGTCCCTACAACTAGGACAAAAAAGTAAAGTATATCCAAAATATGACCCCTTTACAGGTTGAAAATAAGAAATAAGAATGTTTATTAATCCTACATAGCCAAACTACAAAACTTTTATTAATATGTTCAAGAATTTATCAATCCCATAAAATCCGTAAAAGATATACACCTGGTCTAACTCAACCCAAAAGGCTAGGAGAATTGTTTAAGTACATACCATCACTTAACCCAACAGCAAGAAGGAAAACTACAAACCCAAATATAATCCTGAAACTTTTAAATTCATTTTCAACAGTAAAAATCCAAACTTTGTCATCAAATCTTCTCAAACACAGAAGGGAGCTACCCTTGACTACAGAAAAATGAAATTAAAAAAAAAAAAGATAAAGAAACAGGTAAAATAATGAAATATGAAATTTGGTGTTAGGCACAGAGGAATTGCAAAGTAGTATTAGGGAATCAAAATCAAAGAAGCTAGAAGACACAATAAAATTTTGGGGAGAAATTTCTAGAAAGCACCACTGAAAAGTATGCTCACCCGAGATCGTAAACATCACTAAATTGAAAGCTAAGAACAAGAGGAAAGGAGGGGAGAACAGACGGTCGGAGATGGAGGTTTCTGGCGGTCGGCATAATTTGCAAATGACGCCAACATTGATGAGATAGAACGGAGGTGTAAACTCCACCATACTGCAAATTTGAGAATGGGAGATGATGTCTTTAGCGGTGGCATTTGGATTAATGAAAAAGACAAGGGATCAAGTGTAAGGTGAAGCATAAAATGACAAAAATAACCCAGTGTATTTTCACGTACGTGTTGACGGACAGGATTCACTCTTCTTATATAGTAAAAAAAATACACTGTCTTTTCCCATTAATATTATTTTATTAAGTCGTTGCTCATTTAATAGTATTAAAGATTTAATACTATGACAATACATAATTAAGAATGATTATTATAAACTTCTTAAAAAATATATTCTTACACGATCAATAAGACAAATATCTTTATTTTTTATCTTCTTTGTCAATTGTCACACGTCCATGTTATTCATACTGGCAAGTCTAAACATGCTAAAAGTGTTAGTCATTCATGAAAATTTATATAGAAAATATATTTTCTTTTTTCTAATCAATGTAAGCTAAATATTAACTTAATATATAGTAACTTTTAAAATTTATTAGAAAAGTTAATCTAGATATTCGAACTCCGGCTTATTCTAATTTACATGGAGAAAGAAGGTAACAATTAGCTAAAGGAGGAAAAGGAGTGTTCAAAGTCCTACTTCACTTAGCTTTCGAGGGCTTCATCCTCACAAACGATCTGAGGTAAAAGTATACATGGTTGACGTTGAGTCTAAATTAAAGGATCTGTTATTGAATAAATATTTTTTCGAAGCAAATTTTCTTTATAATATATGATAATAGCATCTAAATGTGTAAATGTCTTATTTAAATTTATAAACACATGATGTAATAGTTTTATAGCATTTTTAGTTTAAATTTTGAAAGGAAAAAAATTGTGTGTTTACAAGTGTCTATTAATAGTCAATCATATAAAATACGTCATTATATTTAATTGTACACATCATCCCTCAATTAAAACAAACTTGAGATTTTACGGCTTTCTTTTGTGGCTAATACATATAAATGAATGAGAAGATATATTTTAATTGGTTACTTTTTCTTTACCTATTAGTCACTTGAATACACATGAAAAAAAAAAATTAAACTTAAATCCAACTCGTAATGATATATTTTTTTTATCATATACTCTTTATTAGAAATATATCTACCTTGTGATGAAATTTTCTCGTTTTTCTTTTTGGGTATTTGAATAAGGATGATGGGAATTCTTACTTAGTTGATTACACAAATTTTATTTAGGAACACTTTTATTTAATCTTATTAATAAGAATTTAATTCTCCCATATTCTAATTCTCTCCTCTAATTTTTTTTCCCTCTACCTCTTTTTCTTTATAAATAATATGAGGGTGGCCCCACTTTAGCTAGATGAGTCCACATGTCATGTATGAATCTCTCCATGTGGCATGGTGTTACTTATGGATAAGGCAATTGACTTGAGTGGCTTTTTAATGTGGACCCCACCCCCTCTTTCTCCAAGAATAAACAAATAAAACAAAATATATAGAAATAGTGATTATATATTTATTTACTATCCATAAACATTCTCCACTCTTTATAAGATTTTCATTTTATTAAATTAATAAAGTATATAGACCCTCGTTCCTCATTTGCCTACCATAATTATACTTGACCTCAATCATCAACACTTTTTTTTTTTTGGGTTTTTCGATGTTCGGAGTTCACATTAAAGCTCTGATTAAATTTGGATTACTTTATTAATTTTAAAAAGACTGACTTAATTTGATTCGACACACAATTTTAAAAATATATCAAATATATTAAAATATAATTTAATTTTATGATTTTAGATACGTCAATGAAAAAATTAAATTAATAAAAAAATTAGTTCATTCTTTTTAAAACAAAATAGGAGTAGTATTTAGAAAATGTATGTTTTTTTTCTTCTTCCTGTATATATAGAGAGTAATTACATTACTTTATTGAGAAGCTTCTTACATTTCTGTCTCTGTTAATACAGGAAAAATTGCCCCTTGTCCATAAAAGCCATGGAAAACAGCCCTCAGCAATCGGCGGCGAATGCAGCGGCGGCGGCTGCAGCGGCTCAGTCCGCTGGGTATCCGACTCAGCCACCTTACCACCATCTCCTTCAGCAACAGCAGCAGCAGTTACAGATGTTTTGGACCTACCAACGCCAGGAAATCGAACAGGTTAACGATTTTAAGAACCATCAACTTCCCCTTGCCCGAATCAAGAAGATCATGAAAGCTGACGAAGATGTCCGTATGATCTCCGCTGAAGCACCCATTTTGTTTGCCAAGGCATGTGAGCTTTTCATTCTGGAACTCACTATTCGTTCCTGGCTTCACGCTGAGGAAAACAAGCGACGGACTCTGCAGAAGAATGACATCGCTGCGGCGATTACGCGGACTGACATTTTCGATTTCCTTGTTGACATTGTTCCGAGGGATGAGATCAAGGAAGAGGGTGCTGGTCTTGGGCCTGGCATGGTGGGTTCCACAGCAAGTGGTGTTCCGTACTATTATCCACCAATGGGACAGCCTGCTCCACCTGGGGTGATGATGGGAAGGCCTGCTATGCCTGGGGTTGATCCTTCAATGTACGTCCAGCCTCCGCCACCACCATCGCAGGCGTGGCAGTCCGTTTGGCAGGCTGCTGAGGATAATTCTTATGCTGGTGGAGGCAGCAATGGACAGGGTAACCTTGATGGTTAAAGGTAACTTTCCCGTTTCCTTCAGATCTGGGTAAGCTAGGGTTAGAAAAATAAATTTGTCAAGTGGAATTGCTTTCTTCCATTTTTGAGGTTGGGGCGTTAGTAATTCCTGTTAAAGCTGCAATATCAGATAGTATCTACATACATTTTGGTTTTTATATGTTTGCCTTCTTGCATGTTGAGCTTTACCAAATTCGAGTAAAGTACTTGAATGATTTAGTGCATTCTTTCTTTACTTTGTAAAGCACAATTCTGTTCTGTAATCCCATTGATGTTGCAACATTGGGATAGAAGTTACACTCTAGACTTCCATCAATCAATTTTGCTTCATATTTCGCATCCTTGGAGAAAATGATTTGGGGAATCTGGATTTTGCCTAATTTAGAGCAACAAGCTGATATGCTTTCACACATTTGGTTGACACTCTCTACGAGGAAGGAGTTTGTGATTGATTCTCTTAATCGGAAAGTACGAGATTTTCTTGCAATGGTAACTGTCTGCTTAGATGGCGCCAAAGCATAAGCTTTCAATTTTCTTACCAATTGAATGATTAGATATGCATGCTTGGGATATGCCATCCATAACCGTTTCCTATTTTCCCGAGAAACTACTGATATCTGACTTATTGATCGGTGATGCATTCCAACAGAAAGTGTTTTCTATTTCCAAAGCCTTTTATGTAGTTTACATGCATGTCAAGGTACAATCTTGCTTTTTCCTTACCAAGTAATTATTGGTTATGCTAATGCATACTGAACATGTGGCCAGTAGGTAAAGTGGGATTAAATTGGTTGCTAACCCCGTTGGCTTAGAATATGTCTTATAGGAAAGTAAATCCAGAGCAATCTGTTTAGTTGGAATTTTTTGTCTCCTGTTAATAGTGTTGACAGCTTTTTGGATTTTGTTAACTGTTTGACCTAGCTTTGTACTCCTGTAAGGGAACTAACTCTCTTTCCTTGTATACTTTTACATTTAGCATCACCCTGGTGCTCTTTAATGAAATCCTTTACTTAATCAAAAAAAAATCCAGAGCAAGTCTGAAGATCTAAGATAGTTTGATATGGTTAGTTATAACCATTTCTTTTCTCCTTTTGTTCCTTTGCGTGAATCCCAAAAAAAAGAGAAACCAGGACAGATATGGTGCGCTTTGCATGAGCAGTTAGCACGCTATTGACTTTCTCTTCATGGTAGAAGCTCATCTATACATTTCCCAATAACTGTGTCAGTAGGGGTTCCCACTTTGGCTTCTCAATGAAGCCAGAGTAGAAAAAACATTCACTGTTGTATGATTCATTTTTAGGGGGTGAGTGGAAGTATATTGTTGACCTCCAAATCATCTTACTGGCCTATTAATATTCCTTGGACAAAAGAGAAATCTTTATCTTGAAATGAGAATTTTTTTCTTCAAGCATGACGGTATTTCTAGGATTGATGAACTTTGTGATAATGGCTTCTTCAATGGGTCTTTCATCAAAGAGGTGACAATAGGTTCTGATTGAAACAAACAAAAATTGGGGAAATCAAATAATTATAGTGCAGTTAAAACTGTAAAAGAGAACTTTTTTTTGTTGAAAATGGTGGTGTGAAGCTTTCATAGGAGAGGGTTTTGTGAAGCAGAAAAAGACAAAAAAAATACAGAGAGCTTTACTGCATGTTTCTGTTGTTTTCTGGAGAAAACTTAGCAAGTGTAGAAGAAGAAAAGTATGTGGTTGAATGTTCCAAGCTTATTTTTTCTGTACTTAACATGTTTTCAGTTCTAATCTAAAACTGGACTTACTTTTTTTATTAGAACTGTGTGTGGTTGAATGTTCCAAACTTATTTTTTCACAACGACAACACACCCATTGTGATCCCACAAGTGGGTTCTTAGGGGGGGGTGGGCGGAGGGGGGAGTGATGTACGCAAACCTTGCCCCTACCTTGTGTGAGGTAGAGAGGTTGTTTCCGATAAACTCTCAGCTCAAGAAAAGTGGTTCCAAAAACATGTTTGACAAATGTAAAAGTAAATGATATGGCTAAAATACTAGAGAAAAGAAAAGTACTGACAAGAAAACAGTAAAGAACACTCAAGTAAAAGAATCAACAACAGTATTCAATTTGAAGAATAGAATAGTAATTAAATAATAATAATACTGATATCGTTAAGTAGAAGAGGGAGCAGACAAGTGCTCTAAGCTAAACCATGCTCTTCCTCAAGAAAGAGAAAAGTCGTTCGACTACCTACTAATCCTCTACCCCAATTCTCAGCCACCATGCTTTCCTAGCAAGGATAATGTCCTCGGTGAGTTGAAGATGTGTCATGTCATGTCTTATCACCTCCCCACCCTTCCCTGGTCTACCACTACCTCTCCGTAGACCCATCACATCCAAACTTTTTTTTTTGTTTTAATTGAAACTTTAATAATAGTTACTTCAATCACTTGCTCGACTGAAATTATATATGGTTAATTGATGATCATAGTTTATATTAATCTTGTTTTCATTTGGAAAATGAATTAGGGTTACTTCATTGTCCTCCGGAAGATAATTAAATATTAGTCAGTCTAATTCTCATGGTTTGGCAGGTTAAATTCTTGAAATCCTCCTTTATTTTTTTCCTCTTTGACCCCTATTCTCTTTATAGGTTAATCTATTTGAATGAAGAGGAAGGAGGGAAAAATTAGAAGGAACTGGAAAAGGAGGGAAAATGTCCTGTACTTATCATGGTTGTAAAGGATGAAGAACAAAGCACAGGATGAAATATTATCGAAATAAAAAGAAAGACTTAATTTGCTCTATGTTTAAACAAAGTTGAATTTCAACTGCCTATAACCTGTGAAGTGTGGACCTAACAGCAGTATACCATTCCCACTTAATTAAATAATTAATAGCAGTTCATTGTTTCCATGCCTCACATGATTTACCTTCTATTTGAATTCCTTGCATGTTAATAGAAAGTTCACATTGGTTCAACTAGCGGATCATCTAGCGGTGGTACTGTATTTATTGAATGTGTATAGAACATGGTTTTCTGATAAGTGTTATTCAAAGAGAACAACACCCCCTGATGCAAACAGTTTGGGACTGAATTTATGGTAAACTACCAGTAAGTGAAACTAAAAAGTCAGATTTAAAGTTATGTGCAAAAATATCTTAAAGAATTATGGTGGGAACTCTCTGTTGTGTTTACCAGGAACTATCCTTCAATAGAGATGTACTTACCTCGCTTGCGATGTGGTACTTTTCAGAGATAGATAGGAATGTAGGATTGGACTATTCAGAAGCTGACACTAGTTACTTTTTTTCCTTTCTAACTCAGCTTAGGCAGTTTATGATGTAATTCTGCTGGCTTTATTCTCATTAGAAGTCCATGATTTATGGGCTACGGAATTTAGAAATGTTGCCAAAGGATTGTGTGCTTTCTTTCTTTGATGCTGAACTTCTCATTGTTACCACCTTTATCCATTGCCCTATTGATTCCATCCTTCTTTATTTTATTTTTTTTGGTTAGATGGTCTCATAATTAATGAGATATTTGTATTCAGCAATCCATGTGTATTCATGTTATTTCACTCATTTTTGGCATGTATTGATTTGTTTGGTATGATGTTGGTATCTTTGTTCTTCGATGACCTATGATTGGTAATGTTAAATATTTAGTCTCTAAATTGTTTTTCTTACTCCAAAATTATCTGTTTATAGGCTATAGTTTGTTGATGTTGTTGTACTTGTGAGGCTAAGCAGCTAATTTATCTTTTTAGTATTTGTTTGATGTAGTTTCGTAAAATGGTTCTGTTTGAGGATACAAACACTGCTTTCTCATGCATATGGTTCAATTATTAATTGTTTTTAATATTTTTTTCTATTTGATCATGCTGCAGTTAAAATCCATGTATGTTGTTGATCCAGATGCTTAGTAGCAGAACGGAAGCTATTAGTTACCAATGCTACAGGTCCTCTCAAATGTGAATGCACCTTATTACCATTGTCCATGGATACTGGATTAACTGTAATGACTTGAATCCTTTAGTCGTTTTGTAAGTAAAAAACTGTGTGTAGTTTATCAGAATGCTTATGAAGTTCTGGTTTTCAGTGTTATGATAAACTTGACCTTGCATAACAATTGTGTTATGCTACTTTAATCAGTTCTCTTTCTGCCCTTCAGTATTTTGACTATTGCTCCGTGCTATAGTAATATGATGGGCTATGGGATGATAATAAGAAGATGAAAGTCTAGAGGGCACTCAAGAGTTGGCCTGTTTGGATGGGCTTAATTTTGAACTTGTTGGAGTGTTTGGTAAAATTTAAAGTTTTTGATCATTGTTTTCGGCTCAACAGTTGTTTTGGTTTGATAATTTGTTAATTTTTTTTTTAATCATAAATAATTATTTTATTCAATATAAATTAAACTCCAGCATTTAAAGAATACTTTTTAGCACTTGGAGCTTACAAACTTCTTAAATTCAGTCAATTCAAATGAGCTCAATGTTCTTTTACTTATTTATCTAACACTAAAAAATAAATAAAAAATTCACTTGTTTTCAAGACAATACTTCTTAGAAAAACATTTTTCAGGCACCAAGCATTCTAAAGGAGAAGGTATTTTGATGTACTTGTCAAGCATAAGCAAGTGTTTTTTTTTTTTGTTGTTGTTGTTAAAAGAGCTAATTCTGTATCATTAAAAACAGAGATGGTTGCATAATTGTTGCTTCCATTTAGATTCTAGTGCTTTAAGTATTCAAGATTCACAACGCAAGGTTTTGTTTTAATTTAAATGTTGCTAGCTACAAGACTTACTATATAAGTTTAGGGGGGAATACATGATAATATTTTGTATTTCTTGACTCGAGTCCCCAGTGTTGGCTTCCATTGTTACTACTTCTGACAAAAGTGCCCGTATCTTGTAAGATTGAGTATCTTTACTGAAAGACTAACATGGTGACGAAGGATTGTTAACTCTTCGACAAAACTAAATATTCACAAAGACTCAGAAAATACAACCGAGTTCAAACCCTTTCGGTTGGTTGACTTTTAGCCGCATCTATACGCATTTGCCCCAAAGTGATGTACATATTTTTGCTAATGCAAATATACTCAAGAAAAATGGAATTGAATTCTACCTCTCCTTATGCTTTCATGAAGGAAGAAAATCATACAAGGTGAGCAAGGAAGAAGAACAAAATAAAAAGAGGGGTTAGGAGAAAGAGAATTTACTCACAAAGGAAGCATGAGCAAGTTGAAACATAATCACGAACGAAACAAATTCATCAGATGTAACGGAGCAAGACTTCACATCAGACTCAAAATCAAATGTATTGAAATAAAACTAAGGATGACAAAGGCCTCGCATAAACATTAGCTGCCTAATCAATATTCTCATTCTTCTTTCTTAATTGTACTTTTCATGATAAAGCATCTTTCTTTCTTTTTTTTTTTTGATAACCGAGAAATCCGTCTGTGACCCGCCCTTTGGACCAATCACAGCCTTCTAAACTCGGTGGATAATGGGCCCACCCCTCTACCCTTCTCCACTTAAATACCAGACTTCGCTTTGCATGGTGTGGGGCTTGAACCTGCGACCTAAGCCACAAATCCTCCACCTTTTGCCACTTGAGCTAGGCCTTGGGGCTCATGATAAAGCATCTTTCATGAAGAAAAATAATCATAGAAACATTTACCTCTGTATCAAGGGCACCAGAAAAGTAAAACTAAGAGATAAATACTTTGATCTGGAAACAAGTGTACAAAATTCCACTATGAGGGTGCAGGGAGGTGATAAAGGCAATTTGAATGCTACAGTATTAACTCAGACCAATAAGAGGGTACTGAATAACATGTCAGAAATATCCAACAGCCAGAGGTTACAAATTTAAACTAAATTGTGAGGACTGTCGTCATTACTTCCTTCTATATCTCCATTTAGTTTCTCCTTCACACGGCCTGCAGTTTCACAAAAGAGTTTCAGTTGTCTTGTTGCAAAGCACCACAATATACATTCTGAAGAAGAACGGGGATTAAAGCAGTATCTCCAGATAATTCACTGCCATGGAGTCATAAAGGCATTTAACAATCCATGGAGTAAAACATCCAAAGCCGCAACAGGATTGGTATGCTGAAAGGAAAAAACTAAAGATAGGTATCAAATAAGAAGAAACCTAGACGAAGTTGACTATTGCCACTTCTTTCCATGTTGGGACAAACATGACAATACTTGGAGAGCAAGTTCGATGATATGTTGCCAAGACACTGCTATAAACTTGCACAATTCAGTTTGTTGCACACAATGGGGATTGGGGGTGGCATAGCGATCAGAAAGCTAGGATGGACCATGAGTTACTAAGGTTCAAATCCAAGCACGGACAATAACGGTATGTTATTTCTTCCTATGTGAGCCTTGGTGGATTGACTGGATTCAAGGTGCCTGCAACTTGGCCCTGACACACCATCATCAAAATTTGCATATTGTGTTTCTTTCATATTACTCCTAGAAAAAATTCAGTTTTTACTTTTGAAAATTCAATCAAATGATTAATAGAGGTTGGACGGGTGCACGACTTTTTTTTACATGTCATGGACTGATTCATAACTTAAGGATATCTTCCCATCCTGATGGCATCTTTCTACATACAATTTAATAAATGAATACAGATTGGTGGCTTTTGTGAAAGTAGGGAAGGGAGAAAAGGACAAGGAGTTCTCTATCCATTGAAATTCTTTTGATGGCCCGAGGTCAGTATGGAATTGGGATCCATAAAGAAAAAGGATGAAGTATGTTTACCAACGAAGGTTATCATACTTTCTACAATCCCAAGAAAAGCATGGGATCAATTTTAGGTAATAGAATGAGACCTTTTCACAAAAGGAACTAGTAAACTAAAATGCATATTAAGGGGCTGTTTGGATATTTAAAAATTCCTTACTTTTTTTTTTGAACTTGGTAACTTAAAAATTCCTCACTTTTTGGAAAATAATTTTGAAACATTGTTCGACTTTGTTACACCATAATAATATTTTGGTTAGTTTTTGATGATAAGTTTTTCAAGTCTGAAAATTCGGGACCAGTTTTTCCGTGAACTTCTCTTTCCCACTCACAAAACTTAATTTTTTTCAAGTGAAATACATATTCAAACATAACTTCCAACTTCAAAAACTCTTCTTTGCAAGTTTCAACCAAATTATGCTCAACACTTACTAACACTTCCAGAAAATCATGTCTTTTGTTTCTTCATTCTCTTCTGTCCTAATTATAATTAAACAATATTTCCAGTAGCATCTAAATAATTAAGAGACTGTCTAACAGAGCTCATGATAATATTGAAATGAAGGTTAAGCTGCCAATACGAGGAGCAATCCACACAAAAAATGCATCACTTCGTTAAAAGAGAATGTCTAACAGAGCTCATGATACTATTGAAAATTTGAAATGAAGGTTAAGCTGCCAATACGAGGAACAATCCACACAAAAAAATGCATCACTTGGTTAAACAGGAACAATGATCATCATGTACCACACTTCACATGGTCAAATTTAACATACTTACACATAGCACTAGATTTACAGACGCCTTGAAAACCAACAGACAGCTGGACATATTTTGTGTATTCATGATGAAATTCCCACGATAGAAAAATATGTACTGGAATTATGCATAAAGAAAACTGCCTCTTGTTCTTCCCAACCAACAAAAATCCTTCTTTTATGTGAATAAACACCTGTATTCACTTGTAAAGCTAACTCCAAATCATAAATAATACAGATCAACTAGGCTCTTATCAGCAACTTGATCATTTTCGTTTCAAAATATAAAAAAACTATTTGACACCAATTGATTTGTGCATATACATGCATAAACGAAATACCGTCAAAGAAGCCTATGGCATGACATTAACACCAAAACCTGAAACTGGTCAACCAGATCTAGCGATATCCACATAAGAGAGCAGGAATTACCGATTAAGAAGCACCAACGATGATGTTGTTGATAGGAATGAAGATCAATTTGACGAAAAATCCTACAAATCCCATCACAACGAAGCCGATTGCAGTACGAGTAGCAACTTTGGTGAATTCTGCAGAAAAACGTTCGATTAAATTGAAGAACATATACAAATCTATGGATTGAATACACAAATCAGAAGAGAAATGTAATTAGTACCTTTGCGATCTGGCTTGTGGCACCTCTTTACAAGCCTAACGCTGTCTTTGGCGAAATCTCTAAGGGGATCGAAAACAGAGTCGAGAGCATCCATTTTTGTTCAGTCAAAAAGTTCCAAATTTGGTTCCAGAGAAGAATTCTATGGCACAAAAGAGTTTCATTTTCACCCAACCCGCTATAAAGAATTTGGGCTATGCTGGGCCTTGCAATTCAAATGGGCTTTTTTTCTATTACTGAGGGCCCATGAGAAAGTCCTATTGCCCTATGCCAAGCCCCTAACAACTACCTTAATTACCTAAAAATATTCCTATAATATTTACAAATTCTTCATACCGTTTAAAATAATTACACATTAACTCATTTATTAGTGGTGTCATATCAAATTTCAAGCTAGATACACATATATAGATGTATTTTGCTACCAGATACACTATGAAATATATATAAACAAGGAGAGAGGTGAGCAAAAGAAGAGAGAAGCGAACTAGATAGGAGGGAGAGAGTCTGTGTATTTTAGAAGAAATGTGAATCACACTTGGTGCATGTATTTGGGACGCAAATACATGTGAATTCACTTAGATATAGTGTATCTGGAACAAATTACACTTAATTTTGATCTCATATATCTGAGATTCATATAATTGGACATGTCAGATTTATGTATTTGAGGATCGAAATTTGACACGAATAATAATTTAAAAAATTCACGCGAAAACACGTTATTAGGCTCTAAATTAGTGGAATTTGTGTTATTTAATTAAGAGGAATTAAAAATAATGATCACTTACTAAATGAATACAAGAAAACAATTTTTTAAATGTTATGTATAAAAGAAAGTTATTTTGCAAAAATACAAATCTCATAAAAAGTTATAAAACTATTTATTTTTTATATATATATATGACCTACGACATCATTTTTTCTTTATAATATCACAAAAAAAATTTAAGATATAAAAAAATAGTACTACTCTTTTTTTTATATAACTCGTTTTGATTTTTAGTCAATTTTAAAAAAATAATGTAAATATTTTTAATAACTCTTAATATTTTATGGATAATATAAATCCCACTTTTTTTAAAAATAATTTGTAAACATTGTAAAATCATAATATTTTTTAAAATTTAGTGTTCCATCAAAGTACTTCAGATAAATTAGAGTAGTTAGGATTAATTAGATTTTGCGTTTTTACATTAACACATGTCCTCACTTCCATTTAGTCAGTATACTTACTGCTCGTGCTCTCTGTTTGTCTGCGAAAAAGCTCTAAAAAATTTCCCCAAAAGGGAGCAAAGCAAAGCAGAATCTACGCTACTCTGTAAGCCTTTCTCTTCTCTTGCTTCAAACATTTCTTCATCTTCTTTTAATTTCCCCCAAATCGTTAAGATGTTCAGAAAATATGGGGATTCACAATAATTTTCTGACACTCAGCTCAAGTTTTGTGTTGGTTTTTGAGTAATTTTTGTGGGTTTTCTTCATTTTCAACAATATTGCTGTAATGCAGTTTGGTCGGCGAGTTCTTTTTGGGTTTTAATATTTAGAAGTAGGCAAATCCGAAAACCACTGTTTTTTTTTAAAGATTAAGCTGATTTTAGCTCATTTTTGGTAGTAGAAAGTACAGAAAAGGTTAAATGCTTCTCTGATACTTCTTGCATGTGGAGTTCTTTTGTTTCTGTTTCTTGTTTTTTGGGGTTTAGGGTTTAGAGGTGATTTGACTGAAATAAGAATATTACTGTGCTGAAATCGATTTATGGGTTTTCTTGAATTGCAAAAGAAAAGGATAAGAAAATATTTTTATTTGAGGTACAGCTTATATTTTTTCACAAGATGTTGTAGGCATTTTATGGGTTTTTCAAGAGTTGAAAAAAAGAGATTTTTTAAGGGAGCTTATACGTTTCATTTAACTTTTTGTTTTCTGAAATGATGGTGAATGTCTTAGGTCTTTGTGGTTTTCAGTTTTTATGACTTGATGAGCAAATGCTAAGAGTAAATTCTGGTGAATGTTGTTTTCCTGTTATCTCTTTTGGATCTCATAATAACTCGTTGGGATTTTGGAGTTTCTTATTGTTTCTTTAGAAGACATGACTAATGTTACATATACTCTGAAGAAGAATGTATCAGTGCATCCAATATTCAGTGTGAATAGACAGTGATTTGTTATCTTTTAAATGTTAACATTACATATTTGAATGCTACATAAAACATACTATAAGTCCCTGCCTTTCTTGTCTCTATTTTTTTAGCTTTATCTTCTTTAGAAATAGCTCAATGGAGTGGAAGTGGGTTCTCAAAAACACAGTTTATTTTCGAGAGCAAATTCACCAAGCTATTGCAGTTTTCACCTGATTGACATTTGTTTAGTCTTTTGTTTTGTTGTTTTCTAAATAAAACTCATTTCTAGTTAGAAATGAAAGATCAAGCCTTTTCCTCCTTTTTTTTCTTTTTAGAGAAAATACTCATTTGGCCTACCTGGAAGGACAATATTTCACAGTTTCAGCTGGCTATTTAAAGACTTTTAGCTGAGAGATCATGTTTGTGCATACCAGTACACGTTGGAATAAAGTTAAATATCGACTGATGCACTTTGATTTTGTGTTTGATGCAGGCGTTTCATTTAGATGACAATCTCTGATATCATGGAGGAAGTGGGATGTAGTAGTGGTAAAGAGAAGATATCTAATGGATCAGCAAGGATGGATTTTGATATTGATGATCTTTTTGAAGTAGATGATGATGATTGGGACGAGGACGAGGATGAAGATGAGGATGATAGCCATGATATGGTTTTAATTAAAGAGTTGGGTGAAACTTACTTGAAGAACTTCTGTAAAAAGGCATCAACTGGTTTTTTTGAGAAGTATGGTTTAATCAGTCACCAGATAAATTCATATAATGACTTCATCAACTATGGAATCCAAAGGGTGTTTGACTCGGTTGGGGAGATCCATGTTGAGCCAGGTTATGATCCATCAAAGAGAGGTGATGGTGATTGGAAGCATGCTTCTGTGAAGTTTGGGAAAGTAACCCTTGAGCGACCGAAGTTTTGGGCTGGGGAGAAGTTTTCTGCAGACGGTGGGAAAGAGTACCTGGACTTGTTGCCACGGCATGCTCGCCTCCAGAACATGACATATTCTGCCAGGATTATGGTTGAGACTCATGTTCAGGTTAGTAAATGTTTTTTTTTTTTGTCTAATATTCAAAAAATAAATATGATGTTTGCCTATAATCTATAGTTTTATGTGTATCAAATTCTTTCTGTTTATTTATATTCATTCATTTTTCTTATTATTCTCAATTTTGAATGGGCCAGATCGCAGGATTTCTACCTTTTTTGGTGTACTCCTTGTATACAGCTGACTCTTCTCCCTAACATTAATAAGAATTACTTTATCAATTATTGAATTAGCAATGTTCTAAAATGATTACATTGTGTTGCTCTTCAGTAGACTAAGTTGTCAATCTTGTTGGTCTCTCTTGAACAGTTCTTTGTTAAATGCATTGCCCATCCGATGAAAAGTAAGTATATGGCCACTGAAATTTGAAATATAATCCCTTCTCACCCATGCAATGACAGCCTTTTCCAGTTAGCATTTTTAACACATCCGACATGTCATTTATTTTCCTTTTTTAGTTTCTTATTCTTTTAATATATTTGGCTGTCCTTGTATATGATTTCAGGTGTATACAAAAAAGCTAGTTAGAAGTGACAAGTTCAAAACTGGCGTAGACCAGTTTGTTGACAAGGAGTGTGAAGTGGAAGACAAAAGGGATGTCTTGATTGGGAGAATCCCTGTGATGGTTAACTCAGAATTGTGCTGGATGAATGGTGTTGACAAGCTTGACTGTGAATTTGATCATGGGGGATACTTCATTGTCAAAGGGGCTGAAAAGGTGAGATCTTCCTGCTAGCACCTCACTCTCGACGCCTCCCTTTGTTCTACCTAAAGATGGCGTAGAAAACAAGGCTGGACAGTTGGTGTTAGTTAGTATAGTATTTAAGCCCTAATGAGTCTAGAGGGAAGATTAAAGAGCCATTTTAGTACTCATAAAAAGAAGAAAACCATTTTACTACACATCAATCTAGCATAACTCAAAACGGTGGAATTTCACTTGTTAATGTTAGAATTTATGTTTCAATTAAAATATCTGTGGTAGTTGGACTGTGACACCTTCCTACAAGACAATATATTTGAGTGTTGGAATGAACTGAGTCCAATGGGGTGGAATGCATATAGATGATTTGTTTAGTCAAACCCAAAATTGATTCGTAGTGTTGTACTAGTAATTGTTGTTGCCTGAATAGGTGTGTATTTTGACAGATATTCTAACTTTGATAATTCAGATAATTGCGTCAGTTGTGTCCATAATGGAAGATGTGACAGAAGAGGATGAAAGAGAGGAGAAAATTTAACTTCATATTAGACATTTAACTATAGCGATTGATTAAAATGATGCATAGTGTGAGGTAGATCTGAAGGTGCTAGCTACTTTTTGAGTTGGTTTATTTGTCTTAATTGATGATACTGTTGAATATTGATCTGATGAAGGTGAAGTTTATGTATTGCGTTGCATAATGTCCAGCAGTTTAGAGTTCGGACTGATGAAACAGTTTTGTAGCATGCATGAACCTTTAGGAGGAAAGACTATGTACCTCCATCATAATTTGATGTAGTTGGGTATCACACACTTTTAGTAAGATAAGAACTCTTATTTTGTAAGTCAAGTTGCAAAAATATGCTAAGTTATTTTTCTTCTGTAAAAATGTCAACGGCAGTCTTGGAATAATATAAGAACTCTGTATTTTGTATATTGTGTTAAATTCGTGTAATATGCTGCATGTTTAATACAAGTTGCACAAGTTCTTTTGTAGTATTGTTACCATTGAAGAGTCTTAGCTACTCTTTTATGCAGAAGTTCTTTCTCAAGCTTCAAGCTGAGTAATGCAATATTTTCCCTTGACTGACTACATAGTACTCCTTTGTCTCAAAAGAATGACAAAGTACACTTTTGCGGAGTCAAACAGTTGTTTCTTGACTACAAAAATTGTGGTTTGAGTACACATTATCTTGTTTTTAATATGTAGGAGCGATTAGTTCAGTTAAAGAAAAAAGAATGGTTACTTCTTTTCGAAAATTATTTGTGTCTGACTCTTGTACTCCGAATCCACCATTCTTTTCGGGATGTATGTAACTTTTGCATGCATTCTGCACTTGTGCTTTTTACTATAGTGATATAGAATATTGTTTAATCCTTTTGGCCTTTTAGAAGTATATTTCCTATTGCATTTCTTTATTGATTGACATCTCTTGCAATTTCCATTTCAGACCTTCATTGCACAAGAGCAGCTTTGTTTAAAAAGACTCTGGGTGTCAAACAATCCCACTTGGATGGTTGGATATCGCCCAGGTGAAAAAAGGAAGAGAGTCTACATTAAATTGACTGAGACCTTGAAGCTTGAGCACATTAAGGGAGGAGAAAAAGCCCTCAGTGTTTACATCCTTGCAGAAATGCCAATTTGGGTCTTGTTTTTTGCTCTAGGTGTTTCCTCTGACAGGGAGGTAGTAAATTTAATTGATGTGGATATTGAAGATACTACTATCGTCAATATACTAGTAGCTTCCATCCATGAGGCTGATAAGAATTGTGAGGATTTCAGGAAGGGGAAAAAGGCTCTTGCTTATGTTGATAGACTTATAAAGAATTGTAAATTTCCACCTCAAGAATCTGTTGAGGAGTGCATAAATGCATACCTGTTCCCTAATCTTAGTGGTTTCAAGCAGAAGGCTCGCTTCCTTGGCTATATGGTAAAATGCCTCTTGCACTCTTTCATTGGTCGCAGAAAGGTTGACAACAGAGATGATTTTCGAAACAAGAGATTGGAGCTGGCTGGTGAGCTCCTAGAACGAGAGCTCAGGGCACACATTAAACATGCCGAGAGGCGTATGGTGAAGGCAATGCAAAGAGATCTTTATGGAGATCGACAAGTGCAGCCAATTGAGCATTACTTGGATGCATCAATAATTACCAATGGTCTCTCCAGGGCTTTTTCCACTGGGCATTGGTGTCACCCTTACAAGAGAATGGAGAGGGTTTCCGGTGTAGTTGCAACTCTTAGACGAACAAATCCATTGCAAATGACTGCTGATATGAGGAAATCGCGTCAGCAGGTTACATACACCGGGAAGGTTGGCGATGCTAGATACCCGTAAGTGTTTATAAATTTATATTGACCATTGTTTTTGTGCTTTCCATTAGCAAAAATGGTGACTTCATTTGTCTTGCTTCCTGATTGTTGCTCATTCTGTCGTAAGTTTTTGGTATTTTGTTTCTGTTTTGTTTAACTTAAGTATGATAATTTAATGACTGGTATTTAACTTATGTAGACATCCTTCACACTGGGGAAAACTATGTTTTCTATCTACCCCAGATGGAGAAAATTGTGGCCTGGTGAAAAATTTGGCTAGTATGGGTCTTGTCAGCACAATTATTTTGAAACCATTTCTTGAGACATTGTTCCGGTGTGGGATGCAAAAGTTAGTAGACGATTGTGCCACCTCACTCCATGGAAAGCAAAAGGTCCTACTTGATGGGGAGTGGGTTGGAGTATGTGAAGATTCTGCACTCTTCGTTTCAAAGCTAAGACGTAAGCGCCGCAGGAATGAAGTGCCACACCAGGTTGGCTCATGATCATTTTCATTTAATTATGTACAGTTGAATCATGGAACCTTGCTGTTGAATATTAATTTATATTGCAACGTTGATCATTTAGTGGCGTACACAGGATTTTTCGTAAGCAGTGTTACCTTTTAAAATGAAAAAATAAATAAACAATATAACATCATATTAAATATATATATATATATATATATATATTACTATACCTTTTTATAAAAAAATAAAATAACTTTCGATGATTTCCTTTTTTTAATAAAATGTATTCAAAATAATACCATGTGAGAAAGAAGGCAAATGAAAAGAACATAAAAAATGAGGCCAGACAGGTTTGAACCCGCGACCTCACTTACGAACTCCAAGCCAAAAACCAGTTGGGCTATGCACAACTTTGATTGAAGGAGTGTCACATTTATAATATATAACTATATCTCTGTTTTTTCCCTTCTCAGACTGTACATATTTCGTAAAATTTTCCGACGAAGTAGTGTCATGTGACACCCCATAGCCCTTGCTAAATCTGCCCCTGTGATCATTGATCCACCAAAAGGATGGTTATAAAACTGTCATCCAAACATAGTAACTTGTGTTTTTCTCTTTTTCTCAAGTAGGATGTAAATCTTTTGTTATGCTGTATTGTATGTACAGTATCATGTAAGCGCCACTGGAATAAGGTCCCACATTAGCTTAACTCGTAATCATTTTGATTTAGTTATGTACATAGTTTAAGACTTAAAATATTTGTTTTTTTGTGTGTGCACGCACGCGTTTTGGGGGATAAAGTAGAATACTTGTTTATATCATAAGTATGATTATCAATTTTATCAAAAGGACAATTATCAAACTGTAAGCTGAATGTCTTGTCTCATACTCGTTGCTCCTCAAGTTTCACACCAGGTAACTTAAAATGTGAAATAAAGAATAGAACTGATAGGAATAAATCATCAGACCAGGTAAGTAGTGATAATGTTCATTTAATTATGTACAGAAGTCATAAAACTTACTGTAAAGGCTGCTTATATTGCAAATACATTCATTAAATAACACTATGTACCAAATGTGAAGGACTAATCTTTTTCTCTCTGTTCCTGAAATGAATGTGATTTTTGTGGTATATGTATCGACTGTAGTATAACTTCTGTATGCTGGCAAGTCCGAACCCTGAAGCTGCCAACAGTAGGTTGTGCCTCTTTCCTCCAATGGTGTCCTGAAGTGGAGGGTCTACCATTACAGCAACCCTCTCGTCATTGACATATTGCTTAAATGGAAATATATCTGATGTTTCAGAATAAATGGAATCCTTGAACTCTGTCATTACTCTTCTGGGATTCTTTTTCCTTTTTGGGAAATATTTCATTTTTTTTAATGGTTGGTGTCCGAGCTAGCTTGTGTGCACCGCGGCTAATCCACCGGGTACTTACTACCTCCTACCAGCACACACACCATTAACTCTGCCCACCAAGCCTCAGGTAGATGGGGGAGAATATCACATTTTGGAAAATATGTCTTTGCAATGCGCAGAAATTCAGACTAACCAAATAAAAATTATACTAACATTTTAAAATTTTGAAGGATTCAGACAATAAAATCAAATCCAAGAGTTCTATATGAAATGACCTTTATCACAGATTTGGCAGAACAATAAAATTAAATCCAAAAGTTCTCTATTAAATAACCTTTATCACAAATTTGGCAACTGGTTTGATGTTACCATGCGAGTTAAATTCATGGAAGTTGATGTAGCTTCTTGACTAGGGAAATTTGACCCAGTACCTTTTTCATCAGCACTGGATGTGCTGCGGAAGTCTCTCTTTTTTACCTGGATATTAAAATCCAGTCTAGTATATTGTTTTTATAGAAGACGTTGTATATTGCCATATAAGATCTGTAAATTTGATACTCACACACTGAACAATCTTAAATTTTTTCTTCTAGGTTGAAGTTAAGAGAGATGAGCTGCAGGGTGAAGTTCGCATATTTTCTGATCCTGGAAGGATTCTGCGTCCTCTTCTTGTTGTTTCAAATCTAAAGAAAATCAAAGCTTTGAAAGGGGGAGACTATGGCTTTCAATCTCTTCTGGACAATGGGATTATTGAGTTTATAGGACCTGAAGAAGAAGAAGACTGTCGAACTGCATGGGGAGTTGAGTACATCTTAAAAGCAGATAAAGAGAACCCACCTGCTAAGTATACTCATTGTGAGTTGGACATGTCATTCCTACTAGGCTTGAGCTGTGGTATTATCCCATTTGCAAACCATGATCATGCTAGGAGGGTCCTCTATCAATCTGAGAAGCACTCTCAGCAGGCAATTGGGTTTTCAACAGTGAATCCAAACAATAGAGTTGATACAAATACCCATCAATTGTATTATCCTCAGAGGCCACTTTTCCGGACAATGTTGGCAGATTCCCTTGGGAAACCAAAATGTACTCAGTACCAGAAAGGAATGCTTCCACGGCCTGAATACTTCAATGGGCAATGTGCAATTGTCGCAGTAAATGTTCACCTTGGCTATAACCAAGAAGATTCATTGGTCATGAATCGTGCTTCACTGGAGCGCGGAATGTTTCGATCTGAGCATGTTAGGAGCTATAAGGCTGAGGTCGACAATAAGGAAGCAATGTCTAAGAAGCTAAAGATTGAGGACTCTGTCAACTTTGGGAAAACCCAGAGTAAAATTGGACGAGTGGACAGCCTAGATGATGATGGTTTTCCATTCATTGGGGCAAATCTCCAGAGTGGAGATATCATAATTGGGAAATTTGCTGAATCAGGGGCTGATCACAGTGTCAAACTGAAGCATACGGAAAGGGGCATGGTTCAGAAGGTTTTGCTCTCTGCTAATGATGAAGGGAAGAATTTTGCTGTTGTATCTCTCAGACAAGTAAGATATACATGTGTGTATATATATATATATATGAAATGCTTCTACTTATATGACTGTATTTCTATGCAACTTTTGCTGTTGCATCTCTCAAACAAGTTAAAGTGCTTTAAGAAGCAGGTTTATGGGAAACATTTCTTTATTAAAAAGACCATATTAAGTCTTTGGAGAACTGTTTGCAGGCAATTTGGCAAGCTTCTTAAAGTATTTGCACTTCATGGGATACAACGTCTCCTATTCATAGACCTGCGCCCGCCATTATACAGTTGGATGCTAAATTATCTATTTTTGAAATAGGAATTATAGTAGATCTTTTAGCCCCTTACCGCCCTTGAGGAAAAAATGCACTATTCAGGGGCACTGGAGTGGGTAAAACAGTACTCATTATGGAATTGATAGACAATATTCTTAAGAACTTCATAAGTTCTGAAAAATTGAAGATACAGATCAAGAAATTGAATTTCAATCGTTATGATAAAAGGAGAACAGATGCTATGTACTGTGTACATAAAGACCATATATAGCTTCACGTGCCTTGAATGGTTAAACCATCCTATTAATGAACACATTGAAAGACCAGCCACTGAACTGAAGAAAAGCTGATTTGTCTAAAAGTAGCACTACTAGACTATCCAAAAGCTTCAAAACTAGAAGCCATACTACTAGACTATGTTAAGGATTCAAAACTACTAGCCATCGTAGAATGTTAGCAAGAAAGCCTAATCACATATTTGTGTTTTACTTATGGTGTAAATTGGAACATGTAAATGAGGTTGAATCAGTGCTACAGATGTCAGAATCCCTACAGGACTAGATAGGGAATACTTTTGCTGTTTTGCTTTGAAGAGTACAGTTCCTATAGCACATCCTTAATGTTACTCTTTTGTATAAAATTACTTTACTTTCTTTAAAAAAATGTTAGCAAAGATAGCTGTTAGCGGCAAGCATTATGTTTCTGTGTTATGATTCAAATATACATGTGTGAAAAAGTTGGTCACCTCATATTCATCTTTATGTTTCTTCCACTATCCTTCCTCGAGAGTACCTGGAAGACACTGTATAGATAATTCTAATTCCTTTTAAATGATTCCAGTAATCTTGTACATTGTGTGCAGGTTCGTTCTCCATGTCTTGGAGACAAGTTCTCCAGCATGCATGGACAAAAGGGTGTCCTTGGATTTCTGGAATCTCAGGAAAACTTCCCTTTTACCGTTCAGGGGATTGTTCCAGATATTGTAATCAATCCCCATGCATTTCCTTCAAGGCAAACCCCTGGTCAGCTGCTAGAAGCCGCTCTGGGGAAGGGCATTGCCCTAGGTGGTGGTCAAAAATATGCCACTCCCTTCTCCACTTTATCAGTTGATGCCATAATGGAGCAGCTTCAGGGGTAAGATATCTGAAAGCTGTATCGTTTTTCATAATTCCACGCCCTTGTGCCAACCAGTTAAGCTGTGTTTGTTTTGTTGTAGTCAATTGTGAATTCTGGTGATTTGTCATTGACTATTAAATGCTATATGACCTGCAGGCGAGGATTCACGAGATGGGGAAATGAGAGAGTTTACAACGGTCGGACGGGTGAAATGGTTCATTCCCTGATTTTCATGGGCCCAACATTCTACCAACGCCTCATCCATATGGCTGAAGACAAGGTGAAATTCCGTAACACTGGACCTGTCCATCCCCTTACTCGCCAACCTGTGGCAGACAGAAAACGCTTTGGTGGAATTAAGTTTGGTGAAATGGAGCGCGACTGTCTTATAGCTCATGGTGCTGCAGCAAATCTGCATGAACGCCTTTTCACACTCAGTGACTCTTCCCAGATGCACATATGTGGTAAGTGCAAGAACATGGCAAATGTAATCCAGAGAACTGTGCAAGGTGGTAAGGTTAGGGGTCCGTTTTGCCGGTTCTGTGAATCAGTCGAAGATATAGTGAAAGTTAATGTGCCATATGGTGCAAAGTTGTGCCAGGAGCTCTTCAGCATGGGCATATCTCTCAAGTTTGACACTGAGATTTGCTAATTCCTGATTAAGTTTCATCTTCGAGATTATACTGATGATGCTGACACGTTGGTGATGGGAAAAAACTAATCTCTTGTATCTGTACCTTATTAGTTATCAGGTTGTGTCTAACACTGTTTTCTGTAGATATCTCTTAGTGTTTATGGGAAAATAACTCGACTCTTGTATTTAAACCTTGTTGGTTATCAGGTTTGAAAAGGTGTGTTTCGTTTAGACATTCTCTCTCTCGTGCATGTGCATGCGACACACACATACATGCTGAATTGTTGTTGTGGATTTAAGTTTGCTCTTTCGATGGGAAAATATTGGCATTTGATCTTTTCTTGTTAACAAGCAGTAGATGACCCTTGCTCTATTAGGGGATTGATTTCGGTGCAAAAGGGTAAACAGCAAGTGATAGAAATAAGAAGTAACAAGTGTGCTATGGTGATCACTAATGTCATACTTGTCCTAAGAAAAAAGAGGTTTACCTTTGACATATCAATTGTCTTGTTTGGTTTAAGATTAAAAATGTTTCTTGACTATAACAAATAGATTTGATTGAACATGTACCTCTATTGAAGTAATAAATAGTTATTACCTCTAAAAGTGATAGAAGAAAGAAGTGTATGAAGTAGTACAGAATAGCCAAATGCTGATAGAGATTGAGGTAGTGATGATTAGTTGAAACACTTGCTGAATTTCAGGTAAAATAATCCAAACCAACAAGAGATCCACCCATTTATCAACTTAGTTCAGCCAAGTAATCTTTGGTCTGATTGATGACTCAGCTCAGTTAACTCAGCCGCTCATTGTACTAGAGTGGGCTGAGTGAAATGGAGGCTCGCATTAGGGCAACTATGTGATAAGAATGTGTAGGGTTAAAAGTAAGTTCTATAAAGCGGTGGTTAGACCAATGTATAGGGCAGTCTCCTTGCCCGTCAAGAACGCACACCTTAAGAACATGAAGGTAGCGGAGATGAAAATGCTCAGTTGTGCAAGCAAGACATGATCATAGATAGGAAGGTTTGGAGGTCGAGGATTAGAGTAGAAGGATAGTAGGTAGGCCCGTCTGTTGTAGTACTCTTACGAGCTAGTCTCCTAATTTGGTATTCACATAGTATCTTGTTCTTCATTTTTACTAGTACCCGTCACTTCAATTGCATCTTTTATCTTGCTATTTTGTTGTCGTTATTTTCCTTTTATCATTCTTTGACTGCACTTTTTTTGAGCGTCTGGTCTATTGAAAACTTCTCTATCCCACAAAGTTGTGGTAGAAATAAGGTTTGCGTACATTTTACTCTCCCCAGAACCCCTGTGAGATTGCATCAGCATGTAGTTGTATATTTTGCTGGTATAAATTCAGTCCACCAATTTGACATCCCTAATTTCTTTTGTAGCATATCCTTCATCTTCTCCATTTTGGAAATGCATATACTATTTAACATTCAAATGGAGAGATTCAACCTTAAGATGGAAAGACTAATGAATAGGCTTCCTTGAGTTAAACATGTATAGAAGAGAACTAATTTACAAAGAGATAATTAAGATGTGTTCTCAAGATAATTAAGGGAAGATACATAATAATGAAATAACATAAGTTGTATGCCTAGATCTAATAGCAAAAAAAAAGAATTTCTTCTACAATAGCAGACTATATATGTTCAATTATGCAGGACAAAATGTAGTGGCATTTGGGTTTGCTAGTATGTTAAAATCCCAGAATTTCCCTTTAGAAGAAACCAAATTAGTGTCACATAAGAATTCCCAAGAAAACCACTTCTCAATCATTCTATCAACATCATGTACTAATACATGAGTCCCATTCTTGTTCTTGCTTCTTCTTGCTAGTACACCAGCAATATATATTGCAGCCATTCTTCCTGGTGATTCCGGTTTATCGCCATCTGGTCCATCAACAATCACTAAATCCCACTTCACTTCATACACTTCCTTAGGAACATTTGGGACAAGTGACATAAATTTGCACTTTCTTGATGAATTACTATACAGATCATGTTTTGAACTACTAGCAGTAGCTGATATGTAGCTGTCTTTCTGGTTTTGTCTAGCATGTTTTAAAATCTTGTATGCATCTCTAGCAACTGTTTGATACTCGACTCTGTGAATTCGAGTACTATTAGCTTTACTTGTGGAGTTATAAAGTTTGATCTTCGCGGGGTTGTCCTCAAGAAAGACAGTGAATCCACCCCTATTGATTGTTGAAATTTGAGAAGAGTATTGTGTTTCAAGCCCGAAAACAAGAATATTGCAGGGGGATTTTCGCGATACAAGATCATAGAGAAAGTTGATTTCTTTCTCCGCGAGGAGATTGTGGCTGTGTTCAACTAGAGACAAGGCAGAGAAAATCGGAGAGGAATATGAAGTAATAACAGAAATCTTGACAAGTCTGAGTATGGAAGCAAATGATAAAATGAAAACAAGAAGTGGAATGATATTTCTTTTTGTAAATTTCATAGCTGTGTAGTATTTGTGTAAAAGTGTCCTTTTAAGACGAGTTTTTGGTGAGAAAAGAAGAAGAGGAAATGCAATTTCAGAAGAGGGCATTGTGTTCTTTTCTTTATGTCACTATTTCTACCTAAAGGGAGACTTATAATAATTTGTTGTGACATGTGTTAAATTTCCTCTCTGAATTTTTTTGAGTGAAGAAGAAGGAATGTTATTTTCCTTTACTTTGAAGCATTTGCATTTTTTCTTCTATTTTTTAAAAATTTTGTTGTCACAATTTTCAACAGTATTTGTTAAATTGAATATTTTTTGGCAACTGTTACTCCCTCCATCCCATTTTATATGTCACTTTTTTACTTTGCACTTGCATTAAGAAATTATGTAACTTTACCCTTCTACCTTTATTTAATGTTTTCTTAAGTCAACTTTATTAATAAATGACAAGATTAATTAACTATTCTATCAAGGGTATAATAGGCAAAATATGGTAATTTATGCATAAATTTTATAAAATGACAAGTATTGTGGTCCAACTATTTAATAGAAAGGGGTGACATATAAAATGGGACGGAGGAAGTATAAGTGATGTAGGTGTGATCAATCATTGTGAATGATGGGTACTCTTTTTTTTAAAGAAGTTGGACACCAAATCTCGTCTGCTTTTGCATTTATTTGTTGGGGGTCATTAATATATATACCCCTCATAACAAATAACTTTTTTGCGGATATAATTTACATTTTCATATTGTAATATCCCATCACATGACTTCAATTTCTAAAGACTTGTGCCTAACTAGACATAAGTTCGATTGTTTAAGGACAAAAAATAAAGATCAACGCATTTGAAGGGCAATTTTATAATAAGAAAAAAGCTCCTTCTAGGTACTGTTTTTGTCATCGTTTGGTGAACATGAGTGATATTGAAGAAAAACGTATCTACTATTTTTATATAAACAAGCATCTCACATTGCATGTTGTCTCCAAATTTATTTTAAACAGAGTACAGTACCAAACACCAGTTCAACTAAGTATATCCAGCTGTCAACAATTTCAACCAAACACTAGAAAATGATTCTAGCAAATAAAATATATTTTTTTGATATACCAACACACCCTAGGTTCATATTCTTAACATACTTTTATTACTAATAATTAGAGAAACATAACTTCAAAGCTGAGATGACAACGGAGAATCACTAAGTACCACAAGTCAGTATAATTATAGAACATCCACAAAGCCCCGTCGAATGTGAAGGTTATTATTAGAAAAAAAAGATTTCGTTGAATATGTTATGAAGTTACGTGAGAAGTCCCTTTCTTTCCCATTACTGGACCCGGAAATCGCATAAATTGCTTAATTCAGGATTTCATGCCAACTTGCCTCTTTGCTCAACGACATCGAAGACCGCTTTCAGGCATAGATATGTATTGATGCTTGGTGAATGAATAGAACAATGTGTTTGGCTTTAGAATTATGACACATGGAGTGTACTTATATTTCCAATAACCAAACACCAAAATGTTCATGCAGTAGTACCAAAATTACTTCTTGGTACTATGAGAACACCAAAATTTCAATCTGAAGACGAATAATACCATTTAAAGTAAAACGAATGGAAGAGAAAGTGCCTAAAGATGTGTCATGAAATAAATAGAAGGGTGGGGGATTTCATTGTATTTTTGCTGGAACTCGGCAAGTACAAGCTCATCAACAACTAGATATCCAAAGAACCAAGTCAGTATCTATAACGACAAGACTTGCATATTATTTGCTTCCAACTTGACATATAATGAATAGCAACAGTAGCAGCTGCATTAAAATAAGAACATCGACATCTTTCTGCTCGTTGTGAGAAAGAGGGTAAAGAAAATGAAGGTGGAGATACTACCTATTCCTAGAGGACTACTCCATCCTCATTACATCTCAAAACTCATGTATAACTAAAGAGACCTATACTCATTGTACAAACTTCCAGGGTGTCATGGCAAACCACAAAGGCGGCGACTGACCTGGGCCTGAGGAGATCACACTCAAGAACTTCTTCCTTAAGACATCAATGTACAATATGAACAACTTTTACATGAAATAACTCAAGGACTTCTTCCTTCTAGATCCCCCCTCTCCATACAGTTCATTCCACTGAAGAAGCTCTGTCATATTTATGGATTCCGATGAAACACTTGCACAAACCTAAAATAAACACCAAACACATGAATTCTCAGCATTCAGATGCAGCAAAAATAAAGAGTGAGCTTAAAGACTTTTGTCAACTCACCCGCTCATGAGCATTTTTGAAGTCATCCATGTTCAAAGGCCGTATGTCTGCACCGCCGCATGGTGTTGGCGTAGGTTTACCTTCTGCCAAAGCTGCAGCATGTTCCTAAAATCAACTCCAAGCATGAGATTCTAGTAGTAGCAAGTCTATTAAGTGGGCAGGTTTTATAAATAGCAGATCAAGTGCACAGGAGTTCTACAACAACAGCATACCCACTGTGATCTACAAGTGGGGTCTGGGGAGGGTGAGGTGTACACAGACCACCCCTACCTCATGAGAGGTAGAGAAGTTGTTTCTAATAGACCCTCGATTCAAGAAAAGTGATTCAAAAACAGGTTTCACAAATACAAGGGTAAAGTTAAATACTTGTAAAAAGGGAAGTACTGACAGGAAAAAATAGTAAAAGAAACAACAATGATAAAATAATAATACAATGAAGAGAGATATAATAATAGAACGATAATAATAATGATACTGATAATTCCAACCATATTCCCTCAAGAAAGAGAGAAAATCGTTTGACTACCTACTAACCATCTACCCTAATCCTCAACCTTCATGCTTTCCTATTTAGGGTCATGTCTTTGATGAACTAGAAATGTGTTATGTCATGTCTAATTACCTCTCCCAAATTCTTCTTCAGTCTACCTTTACATCTACTTAGCCTTATCATTGTCAACCTCCACCTCCTCACTCGAGCATCAGTGCTCCTCCTTTTTATGTGTCTAAACAATCTTAGTCTCGCTTCTCACATCTTGTCCCGTATCTTTGTTTCTAATCTTATCTCTCCAAGTGTGCCCGCATATCCATCTAAGCATCCTCATCTCTGCTTCATTCATTTTCTAAATGAGTGAATTCTTGATTGGTCCTATACAACATAGCTGGTCTAACACCACTCTATAAAACTTACCTTTTAAGTCTCGATAGAACATTCTTATCACAAAGGACGCCAAATGTGAGCATCCATTTCATCCACCTCGCTCCAATATGATGTCACATCATCATCAATCTCCTTATTTCCTTGAATTTTCGACCTAAGATACTTGAAGCTTCATCTAATTGGGCTGGCCCATACATCAATCTTCACTTCCACAGTTGTCTTGTGTAGTGCATCACTGAACTTGCACTCCATGTATTTTGTCTTAGTCGTGCTCAACCTAAAACCTTTAGACTTTTGGGTCTATCTCCAAACCTCCCATCCATCACTAACTCTGCCCCATGTCTCGTTTATCAAGCAGCACTAAGACTGATAAAATCAAGCTAAGCCCTAATCTATGGTGTAGCCCCATCTCGATTGGAAGTGTTCTGAATCACCTCACACCATTCTCACTCGAATTTTGGCTCCATCGTACATGACCTTTAATCTCTCTGATGTATGCCACAGGTACATCTCTAGACCCCAAGCATCTCCATAAAAACTCCATATGGACTTCGTCATATGTCTTTTCTAAGTCAATGAATACCATATGTAAATCTCTTTTCCTATCCCGATGCTACTCCTTTATGACATCATGTACTTGAGATGGATCTGGTTTATTTCCATCACACAACCCCTCTCCCCACCCACCCCTACCTTAACAAAACTAGAGTCTTCACTCCAAGAAACATTGGGGAAGATAAGTTTCTACAATCAAGGTGAAGATAACCAACACAATTTGGTTTTTAACTTCAAAATCTCAAGCTTGAATTCTTTCTTGGATCTTCCTATTCCTCTCATCTCATGGCTTCTTTAACGAGAGCCACATTTTTACATTTTCTCATTTGAGAAATCATATGCTTGCAAAGCACGGATGGCCGACTAGTTCCTATCTAAAAAAGCACATTCGACGAACTGTTTTTTTAGTTTTCTTCAGACTCGCAAGATCCAACAAGTTCATCTATTGGCATGGTGCCTAAGTCCCTGTTCTTTCAATTCTCTTTCTAGTATGGGTCTCCATAACGTTCAGCTTAGTTGCCTAAGTAGGCGATAAATGAGCCTCCAGAATAGTGGCTTTCTGCTGAGGGAGATAGCAGAAGGCGCTAGACATACTCTTATTTAAACCAATTCTTCAATAACAACCACATTAAACAGTGACCCAAAGATGGTAGAGTGTATGTGATGCACAAATTATGTTTCGCCACGTAATTTTAGTTTTTAATACTATTTTTTGTTCTTTTTTCTCCATATCAGCTACCACCACTAAACCACAACTCCACTCATCCTCCACAAATTCTGAACAAAACTCCAACCTTCTTAAACTATGAAATAAACTTAAATTCTTCACAAAATTCCAACCACCTTCAATCCCATTTTCCAAGTAACACCATCAATTGCCAACCACTTCTCCACCTCCCTCAATGGTGTTGATTCATGCCAAAAGATTTCTTCTTTCCCCCCATAGCCGATGGCCACCAGGCTACCACTGTGACAGCACCCTTCACATTTCCGTATATGGGGTTGCATGTGTACTTTCAAGTGTATTGAAGGTTGTTGCAGATTGATGGTTTTAAGATGGTGGGTTCTGAGAGGGAAGTGGGTTAGAGAAACAAAAGAGAACGCGCCAGAGATGTATTTCTGGCAGCAAATGTTGAAAATTCAAAAAGGAAGAGCCCTCTCAATCAATCAAATTCTCTTGAGGACAAGTGGAAGAAAGTATTCTTCTTCCAGCTTGGCTTGAATAAAATAATTACATTACCCAAGTATTTCCAGGTATCATAATTTAACTTCAGACTTCTCCATTCCTAAACGCTAAATCCTAATACATGAATTAGGAAAATCTATGTACTTGAGATGGATCTAGTTTAGTTTTCCAACAATACTTCCCAAGTGACTCCTAACTTGTGCTTACAAACACAATTAAAAATTAGGTGAAGTATTTTTGGAACTACCTAAGGGAAGCTTATTCATTATCTTGAACTATTTGCCAGTGTATGAGTCGTATGACTATCTAAGAAGAAGCGTTTTCCCCAAATTCTAGAACTAATTCCACATCCTGAGATCCTCTACATTTATGTTGATGTACCTACAACCTGTTCCCTCATGATTGCGATGCTTTCACAAAGTCCTCTCAAGCACGTAATAATTAAAGAAAGTAAAATTGACACATCCAAACCGCAGCACTCACAATATCTATTAAAGAAGCAATGCATATGTTCTCTAATAATAAAGGAGTACACACACAAACATCTAATAACAAACCCTGTACCTTTTTTTCTTTTTCTAGGATTTCTCTAATGGGTTGATATGCTGCTGTAACACAAAGATTCTGCAAAATACCGGACTTAAGTCAGCCTCTGCAAACATCATAACAAGCAAAGGAATTTGTCACGCAACAATGAAGTAGCAAAGACACCTTAAGATCACTTCCGGAATATCCATCAGTCATACTAGCAACTGCATCCAGATCAACATCTGAAGACAAGTCTTCTTTTGAAAGTATCACTTTTAGAATTTTCGCTCTATTTGGAGCATCTGGTAAATTGACCATCAGCCTGTTCATAAAATGTCATGACAAGAACATTGAAACCAACTGATGAAATATTCCTAATTCATTGGTAGCAAATTACTGGTTCTTCTTTTACCTACGCGGCAGTCGCCTTATGACAGCCTCATCAAGATCAAATGGTCTGTTTGTTGCTGCAAGTACCAATACTCGTTCAGTATCTTTTGTACGCAATCCATCCCAATTCACCATGAATTCATTTTTCATTTTACGCATGGCCTCATGTTCTCCGGGATTTTCCCGTCGTCCCAGCATGCTATCAACCTTAGGTAGATCACATCAGAGAAAGGGAGAGCGAGAATAAGAAAATGCATAGCATAAAACAGAAGAATAAAAACATCAGTAAGAGTTCTAGGAAGCATACTTCATCCACAAAAACGACACTCGGAGCAATTTTACTAGCCAGGGAGAAGACAGCTTTCACATATTTCTCACCCTCGCCAAACCACTGCAGCATGGAAAACAACAGTAAGATTTATACATGACAAGAAGCATAGATGAACACATACACGATAGGAACAGTCTGACAAGTTCCAAATGAAGCAAACCTTTGAAGTGATACTTGACATTGAAATATTGATAAAGTTTGCACCGGCTTCAGTGGCAACTGCTTTCGCAAGCATGGTTTTCCCAGTTCCAGGGGGTCCAAATAGAAGTATTCCCTTGCATGGCTGCAAAGTAAGCATTTGAAACACAACATTCTTAAGTAAGAAAACTTGGGCAATCACAAATGAGACTTATATGAGATATACATGTCTGATACCAAGAAGAATACTTAGCGAAGCCAAATAAGATAGCATTACGAACAAAAGGCTTTTCTGTTGCCCCCACCAAAGAGAGCATTTAAATACACGAACCTTCTCTAGTGTCACATAATACTTTTATAAATGTGATAATCCATATCAAGGATCTCAAAGGATCAAGAAACTGGGAATATGCAACGTATTGATATAGGAAGGTGACAGATAAATAGAAAGGGAACCTTTTTCAATCAAGATATACAAGAAACTTCATAATCAAAATCAAGAAGCAAAGGAGCTGAAGAAGCAAAACGAGGAGTGAGAAAACTTACAAGATTGTCTTTATGTTTATCTTTACAGTAGCTATCAAAATAACGCAGCCACACTAAACACTTGATAAATATTCCAATTCACAACTTAAAAACCTCATCTGAACTAGTACCATAGTGCCTAGAGAACTCAGATAACTGACCTCAAAATAACAATTCACTACAAGTTAAACTAACAGTCATCTTCTTCTCATTTTACATTTTGTCAGGCACAATAACAAATCGATAAAAGAGTGGACAGAAACGAGTAAGACCATTTGTGCTAACTGTTAGATATTTGAACACAAGGTCAAACACTACTAAACAAAAAAATATGGTTTCACTTATAGACAACCATGTAAACAAGTAAGAACTGAAGATGAAAACCTTGGTTAGTTGACCCTTGCAGAAGAGTTCAGGTCTTTGTAAAGGAAGCATGACCAGCTCTTTTAATGTATCCTTGACATTCTCAAGCGCACCAATATCATCAAATGTTACTCCAATATCACTGGGGGGGATAACATCTGCCAGAAGTCTCTTTTCAAATTCATTCTCAGTCACAATATCCTGTGTCAGACAAACGATTTGTTCACAAATTCATATGCCAAAAAACTCGCACAGTCATGTTAGGATAGCATCTCATGAAAATATAAGTTAAGCAAACCACCAGAAAGAAGGTATCACCTTAAGTGACTTCTTCAAGCTCTTGCTTTCATTTTGCATAGCTTGTAGAATTTCCAATCCATATTGAATGCTGTTAGATTGAAAAGATAAAAAACAACTCTTCAATACCACAAATATTACAGCTCAGCAAGCCGCATATAGTCTCAACTTCTGCTGCTACTTTTATTACCTCAGAGGAGACAAAACAAGCCTCACGTCAGGATTTGCAGCAGGGTTCTGCATCAAATGATGGCTCAAGGCCCATCCAACCACCTTCTCTGCACCTTTAAAGCATCAAAAGAAAGAGAAGAAAAACTATATAACTTGTCCTTTTGCAGCAAAAAAAACAAACAGTTTTTTTCATTTAGCCATTTAGTGAAAAACATGTTGACTTGAACAGAACACAATGTGAGAAAGAAGTTGCTTACTTTCAACAGAAAAAGTCTGGTCTTTGATGCACAAAGTGTCAAGTCCATCACAGTCTAATCCATTCCGATTAAGAACCTATACCCAAAAAAAAAGGAGGGGGGGGGGATCAACCAACAAGACAAATAAGTAAAAAGAATCATGTTTTTTTTTCTCATTGATCTATTGACCTCACATGTCAGATATTCCACTTGTTCACACAATTAGAATAATAATAATAATAATAGATCCTGATAGTCTTTAATAATTTGCAACGCCTCAGAATGCTGAGACATGTTACCCACTTTCTTAGGAAGAATAGAACTAAAATAGTGGACCATACTCTGTTGCCAATCACAACTCAAAATTCTAGAAAGAGCACAAGCTGAAGTTCAAACAACCCAAAGGGGTACAGAGTTTGTCAGATGAAAAGTGATTTACAGGAAATTTCACTAACCCGGGTAACAATTTTTCCCTCTTCCTTCTACTTCTCTATAGTCTATACTGTTTTTCCATATCGTTAAGAAGGTTGTAACGAACCAAAGAATGGTAATGATCTCATATCTTTCTTATTTTCTTCAACAGTGGATCCCCCNCCCCCCCACACACACAAAAAAAAAAAACGAAAAAGAAGCTTGTCAAGCAGCAAGGGGAAAAACAGGAATATAAGCTAGTTTTTTTTCTGGTGGAATCATCTGTACTAGGTGAACCAGGACATTGAGACACTTGACTGACAGATGAACTCAGTAGTGATGCTAAGGCAGTTGGAGCTACCACTACGCAAACCAGGATGGCTTGAAAGCAACTACATTGAGGATGAGTAACATCTACAAGGTTGATCCATCTTTTTAGTGTAAAGAGAAAATTCCTAGACCAGTAGTTCAGCCATTCTGTCAGTTTGTGCATTTTAGTAACAACTATTTGGTGGACAACTAGATAAATACTACTGAATTATCAAAACGAACAAGGCGGCAATATTCTCATCAAACTTTGATCTATGCTAACATAACAGTTGTTTCTCTTCAACTTATTTTATATAACCAAAAGCAAAATTCATGTCGAGGAAAATAACTACCACATCAAAGAAGCTTGTAGCTTCATAAGAATGCAGAGATGCCAATTGATTTAATTACTGAACAGTTCAAAATATTATGTTTCCACTTACAGCAAGGATGATTAGCAACAATATAATCAACAAACAGGTGAAAGATAGGTTACAGGCACTTACTGTTCGCAAGCTATTTAAATTTCCTTTCATTTTGAGGGTATCAGCATCTCGATCCAACTGTTGCTTCCAATCAGATAAAAGCACTTCATCCTGCAATAGCCATATCCACTCATCAGCTAATGCAAGACAGTAAGAACACCAGAAATTATTTTTAAAAAAATAAAATTGAAAACAGACCTGTGGCATGTGAATGGTCACTTTGTTGGGGAAAAGCTTTGTCAGAAGTTTAGTTGTCTTGGTAACTTCCTTTCCCCTGTCATGCAACTTCCCAAAACTATCCTGAGGTCAACAAATTCGAGTACTATAAGCCAGTAGTTTAAGTTGCAAGGAAAAAAAAATCCAAGTAAGAGTGACATTGGCACAAGGAACGGATTACATCCAGACAAGAGGAAACCACTCGAACTGCCAGGCTTAGGGTTGCCAGATTCCAATGATTTCAGATGTAATAACTTAACGAAGTTGGTGAAAAGAAAAAACCACCTCAAATAAGAAGGAAAAGAAGTCAAATCAAAGACAAATTGGCAGGCTTGACCATAAAAGGAAATAAAGATGTGTATTAAGTCTGTATTGAACGCCATCTGCAGAAGATCACTTGTGTGATGCAAGAAATATAACATAGTATTGTGAACTAACACTATGGGTACTACTGTTTCCCCTAAACTACAACCCATCCCCCACCCACCCACCCGGTCCCTAAGCAAGAGGAAGAAAAAGAAACAAAGAGAAAAAATAGATATAATAAAGCCATGGTTTCCAATTGGCATCATCTTGAATAACATACACGCACAAAGAAAAGGATAAATTTAAGGAATGCTCTACCCAGGATCGTTCATCATAAAGAGAGCTGGAAGATAATACTTGTTTGTATTTGGTGGACAATATGGGAAGAGAGAAATCAAATATGTTTTGAAGATAAGTCTATCAACATTCAGAAGATAAAAATGAAGGGTTTGGTGTTGTTTTATTTTTAGTGTAAAAAGAAAAGTATTTAGAAGATGAATCTACTTCTGATATTTCAGAATCCTTGTGAGATGACAAAGGATTAGGAGTGTTCTTTCTGCATCCCACCTTGTAATTATGGGAGACTGCATAGTTTCTTGGTGTAGCTAAATTTATATATACAAATATGTTACCTTTCTCAAAAAAAAATACAGAATAAAAGACTGAGAGAATATACCGGGAAAGCCAAATCGAGCAAAGCAGTTTGATTGCTGCCAAATTTGGTGAAGAGCAATCCCCCAGGATGTGACTACAGCGGGCAGATCGGGAAAAGATTAGACCTTATTCCAACTAATAAATAGCTAACACAAAGATTGACAAGTTTAAAAGAAAGTTAAAAGTCCACACATAATATGTCTCCTCTAGAGGAGAAGAAAAGGAGCAAGAAAGCAAAAAGTCTGATAAGACAGCTAAAAATTACAAAATGTTATCATAAGGAACTTTTGAAAACTATTGTGTTGTATCTGCATGTTTAATAACAAAGCATATGATAAAGCAAAAGTTAGGCATTCAATAATCTCTCTTTTTATAATCCCATTTGGACCTCTGCAATCATGCTAAAACTTTCTTAGTCACTCAAACCTCTCTGCCTGTTCTCTTTTACGAGAAAACCTGCCCTTGTCGCAAAAGCATGAAAGCAACTAACTTGTCTGCTTGTCTTTTGGGTCATCACACCCTTGGCATTTCTTTGGACACAGTTTTTGAACTCGGACTAATCATGAACCAGATTAGTGGTCTGATGACTGGGTCAACAGCAGCCAAACTACAAGTTAGGAGTTGACCACAACCAAAAGATACATCTCTCGCTTCCTTATCCCTCACCTCTAGAACCTTTGCACATATGACTTCTTTAATCGATAAACTTAATCCGGAAGAGATTCACACCAGAGGGCTCTTAACACACAGCATGCGCAAACCCAAAACAAAATTAATTGTATACCACTACATTTGACAACCTGGAAAGCAAAAATACCTTTTCCTTGCGGTTATCTGTATGTGCATGAGATCCAATAACAACAATGTTACCAGGAAGCTTTTCAAGCCGACTTTTAAAAGTTGCATACGATTCTGAACTCCCTGCCATAGATTTCTCAGCATCTTTCATAAATAAAATGAAGGGAGAGTTTCTGCTCTCGCTGAACACAACCTTACATACAGAAAGAAATTTACAGAGATTATTAGGACCTCAGAATAACCAGAAAAAATTAACACAAGTCCAATAGCATTAGTTCTCAAAGTAATCATAAGGATCAAACCTCAAACAATGTGCTAATGAGTAATTTGTCCAGATCATCAGCACCTGTGGCTTCCAAGCGTAGTTCACTGGCTGAGAGAGAGAAAGAGATGACAAATAGCAAAGAAAACTAACTTCAGCATTACTGAACTTGACAAATTAAAGGAGAAAGAAAGTAAGATCAGGTGGGCAATACCCTTGCAAAAGAATCCATGACCATCATCACAAAGACCCCCAAAGTTAACCCCGTCTGGTATAGGCTTATCAAACCTTACACCAATTTTTGATAATGCATTATCTTCAAAAGGCAACACAATCTTCCCTCGAGTCCCAAAAGTTGGCCCCCTAGTAATTCGGACCACGATAGACAAGGTTAAATAAAACAGTTTTAAATTGTATTGTATCTGAAGCGTAGGCACTGTTGCAGATTAAAATACATACTGGCATGACTAGTTTACAATCAACAATATGAAGAAAGTTAAGGACTACAATCCAAAATCTCAAAAACAACTTTAAAATAAGGAGTATAAAAAAGAAGCATTGTCTTGTCTCGAAAAAAAATGAAGCATTATATAAATTTTTATCTTTAAAAGGTTGCCACAGCTAAAACAGGAGGAAGAAGTGATTATATGCTTCCATAATGGAAGTCCATATGAAATCAAATTATCGAGAAAGCATTGAGATTCAAGTGAAACATAAAGTTAACAACAACAAAAGGCAACAAAACAAAGTTGCAAGTAAAGCATGCACATATATGGGCATGGCCAGTCCCAGAACAAAAATCTATCAAACAGCACCAATTCGAAAGCTCCAAAAATTGAAGAAAAAAACAGATATAAAAGTCAGTAATACATTTGGGAATGGCACTGAATTCAATCAATTCATGCAAGTTGCAAGCCTAATGTTACCTTCAAACATATTGCTAGAACAAAATTGCCTTCAATTTCACTGGTAACCCATTGATAAAACGGACTTGCCACCTATCACTTTCATCTTAACATTTATATTTAGAAATTCTTTTAGTTGAATCACTGTTCTTGCAAAAGCCTCCCATGGGTCATGCAGTTAAGAAAATAAATCAAACTGAATCTAGTCTACCCCTTTTCTTCTCCCCATCTTTTTTGTGTCATATAACTATCCCTTAACAGGAAAATACATGCAATCTCACTATTATGTATCCACACAAAATTCCCACTTCAAGTACTATTAAAACTTCCAAATTGATCCAGATAAAGCTGTAAAATAGTATGAGCTGATCTTTCTGACACATTCTTATTGGTAGAACGCAAACGACTGTACTACAACATGATCACTAGTCTGGCTTGCTGATAACAAAAAAAAAAGTAGAATTCCTTTATGATTCTAGAATCTAGACTAAATAGATGAGAAATCCATTTGCAGATGCATATAATGATCAAAGAAAATTGGAGAAAAGACCATTTCCCCTCTATTCCATATACATCATATCTACAAAATATGGCAGTTACGAGTCGAGAGGCAGATCTAGGACTTCAATTTCATGTGTTCAATCTTCAAGATTATGGGTTCAAAATCTAATGTTTGTTGAAATTTTATTATTTTTCACACATATTTATACCCCAGATATTGGGTTCAGTTGAACCATAGCTCTAAGATACATCCACCACTGGTTACAACTTACACGACTATCACAGGCCAAGCACCACTAGACCAAGCTTCATAAAGAGAATAACAAAATCACCACTATTAATAAATTGAGTCTCCAAATAGGTTATAAGGGATTTCTGAACTTGATCGCCTCTACGGATTATTTTATATTCATTATGAACATCCTTACAGCAAGTTCAAAACTCTTACACTTCCAATTCCTTCATATTATTTAATTGGACTCATTAATGTGCCTGTAACTCAAATACTTTCCTAGTTTCTCTGGCAGAATGGTGGTACAATGAGGAAATTTATAGAGAAAAGTGGAAGCTGAAAACCTGTTTCCCAGGGGTTCATAGTAAATAAAATAACTTTAGCACATTAAACTTTCACTCAAAATGTGTCTGAATCTAATTAAATGAGCAAAAATTAAGCCACTTAAAAAGAAATACAGATAGCAACCATGTTCATATGTGTTTTGGTTTCCTAGGAAAGAAAAAGAGGAACTGATGTGAGTTGAATGACTTAAAATGAGCTCTCCTTAAAATTCCAAACTCATTACCATGGGCACCATTGCCATTATTGACTAAGCTATGTTCTTTTCCCAAAGTCACTTGTGGCCAGACAAAAAGAAAAGATTTAACTTTTCTACATAAGTTCCTGAGTCATCCCACAAATGGACCTGGAGCTTGTTTGGTCAAACTTCCAAAGCTTATTCTGAAAAGCACTTTAGTCAAAATAACTTACAGAAAAGTACTTCATGTAAACTGATTGTGTTTGACCAATCTTTCAATAAGTGCTTCTGAGTATTAAATTACAAAAAAACAGCATTAAGATTCATTTATACTTAATATTACTAAATAGGGAAACAATTTTAATATTTTTTGTGCAAGACTTTAATTAAGTTTTTTTTTTTTTTAGTTAAAATTTAAAACATAAATGAAAATATACCTTAAGGCATTTTTTTTTTTATAAGGTAACTTTATATACCTTAAGGCTTTTAATCAATATAAATATTTTCAAGCAAAAAAAGGAAGAAAAAAAGAGGTTTGTATTTATATTTGAGAAATATATTGGTTAAATTAATGAGAGATATTTGGATTTTGGTAAATATGAATTTTGGGTAAGGAATTTTTTTAAAGATTGTAGATGTGTGGTAAGGATTTTTGTCTAGAAAGGATTAAATTTCTGCTTCTTGTCTTGGAAGGCGCAGAAATCTATATCTTCTCCCCAACTACAAAAAAGTTGCTTCTATTGCTGCTCAAAGGCACTTTTTATTTTGGCCAAACAACCTCAAATCCCCAGAAGAAGTACTTTTTGGCCTCCTAGAAGCTTAGTCAAATGGGCTACTAAAAACAAGGATTGAAAACCATATGTTCTTCTCCTCCATTCCACTCCTAATATCTTAGACATAAACAAGTTGTTCTACCTTTAATTTATTTGTGGTTGATATCTATCTCTTGATAATCATAATAGTTTTACTGCTGTGAGCAAAAGTAGTACATCATTTTCAAATGCATCCAAATTCAAAAATAAAGAAAAATTTCAGAAAAGAGAACAAATACAATATCAAAAAAGAACTATAACATAACATCAGATGTGGATAATACAACTCATTTTGGGTCCCGAAAGAGTAAATAGTAGAAGGTCTAAAGGAGAGAGTGTTCTCTAGAACTTACCTGGTCGAGTTAGAATATAAACCACCAGAAGCAGAACCAATGAACCTCACTTTATCACCTAAATATTACCAACATTGGTTACTAAGGTAAAAGAGCAAAAGAAACTGTAGAATGCTTATTTAGTCAAAAAAAATACCTAGATGCAGTAACAATTAAAAAATATTAGAACCCAATGGCAATACCTATCTTGAACAAGGTATTCTTTGATGTCCCAGCTAAAGATGGTACATTGCCACTCTCCATCTTTGGGTGTGCTTCCAAACCCAAAGGATCAGTCAGTGTGCTAGCATTAGTTACTTGACCAGATGATGACTCATTGCCTTTAGGCAAGTCAGGTTCTCCAGGAATCTGCTTGGAGTTAGCAGACATCTTATGTGCACTGCATCCCTCTTTTAGTAATTCAGCCTCCTTTGCTGATAGACCCTGAATGACAAGATAGCAATCCATAAGTTGAGAGAGAACATAACAACTTAACAGCAGTAAAGGGGGAAGAGTGTGACACAACCAAACATAAAAATTTTAGTTTGATGATTCTAGTAACTAGAAAATAAGAAATAGAGCACAGATTCCCACTGTTGCAAATTAGGGAGACGTGTAAAATCCCCCCCTCCACAACACACTTGGAGAAAAGAGAATTTCTCCAAATTTTGATGTTACTCGCATATCGTCCAATATGTCCACCTGGCTAACTGTCCTTTTAGTGACCAAACCAACAGATAATATTGGTTCTGTTCCATAAGTAGAGATCCAGAAAGAGGTCCATAAATACCAACAATGTTGTCCAGGACAAGCGGCAAAGCAAGCAATCATACAAAAAATTGATGTGAAAAAGGTAGGATCTCGGAATTATAGTATTTCAAAAGCAAGGGAGGTCAAACACGACTAAGAAAATCATGACAAGGTATCATGCAATCCACCCTCAAAAAAAAAATAACATGAATATTGTCTTACACCCAAAAAGGATTGGCTATCAAAGATGAGCAATTTAGCTCCATAATAATGAGCAAGTGCCTTTGCCAGCATCTCCTGATAAATCTCAGATCCTGCTATACAAAAGCATAAGTGGTTAATACGCAAATATTAAAATTTACTACCAAAATTCTACGAGACAAACAATTCATAAGAAGCTTTTCATAAAAAGTTACTAAGGAAAGTGACTTACCTGCAGGGCCTGAGAGAAGAATTCTTGGGTTGATAGTGGATAGCTCAGAAGTATATTTTACTTGTTCTTTATGCTTTAAGTGTATATATGAAGCCGCAATCAGCACATTCTTTGTGTTCTCACTGTAAGATCAGATATCGAATGAATCTTCACTAATCATGGTTGTTGGATATATTGACTATATAATAATGTTAACAACTATGGGATTGCTAAACCAATTAAGAACAAAAATGAGGCAAAATTAGTCCTGGTAAATAACCAACAGAATTTTTAGCACTACAACGCTCACTCGCTCACAGTAAGGACCAGAAATTAAGCACATTCTTTTAGCAACAAAAAGGGGAAGCGTAGTTAATAACTCTAGTGATGCACTTACTGTATTCAGGCCACCTGAAAGAAATCACATTTTGGAGTTTGACCTTTCATCACATATAAGACAGACATAAAAATCAGTAGATGAATTCCCAACCTTTATTGGAGAATAGGGCTTCATGCTGCTTAAAAATTTGCAAGGTTATTTTGGTAGTGGAGAAAAAAACAATTATATGATATTTCACACAGAAAAATGATGATACACCTGTCCTCCCACACCCCCACAATTCTGGGTTAAAAAAAAGAGGGGACTACATGTTGCAGCGCATACTATTGCTTGTAGGTTAAAAGAAGTTGTATTACCATTTACCTTCAACAAATTTCCCAAACCTTTTCCCAACTTACCACAAATAGACTTGTTTTTCAAATTCAACTTCTTCTTTCTTAACAGGTAAATATTGATATTGATAATATTACTGAATAAGAAAATAATAAACAGCCTAGCCCTAAGAACGTGCCAGGACATTAGAAACACAAAAATCCTCCAATACAAAAAAAAAAAAAAAAGATGGATTCCTTCTGAACAAAGTACTATTCCTGATATCCTGTAGAGAAACAATGAGCATGCTATTTTCATCTTTGACATCCTGCAGGTTGCACCAAAAAGTCAAAAACCATAATATCTGAATTTGATCTTCGGTATAGCATCTACTTTCCTTTCGAAACATCTCGTAATCCTTTCCTTCCACACCACCCAACAAGACGAGCAGGAATTATGTTTCATATCCTTCTCAGAGGTTTTCTTATTGTTCCCCCAACATCCCAGCTGATCAAAAGTTCCTTACTAAGTTAGGCATGGAGGAAGCTATACTTAATAAGTCGAAAAACTAGGACCAAATCTGCCTTGTCACTGGACGGCTGGACAAACTTCAACTTCAATATTGTCCCAATACCTACTAAATAACTGTATCCCCTAACTCAACCTCCTAACTGTCAACAAACTTCTTTCTAATGATAAACTTTTAACTCCCAAATAAGCATAAACTTTTGAAAGAAACGCATTGAGGACATGTACAATTATATTTTGAATTTTAAATTTCAGAACAAAGATTAATTAAGCCTTTTTTTCCTTTCTAGCAGTAGCATTATACATTCAAGGAATACTGTTTTTGCCACATAAGCTAAAGCACAAAGTTTTTGACATGGCAATTGTCCAAAGCAGGGGCAATAAAAACAGCTTTCTTGAAAGAGTGTGTAGGTAGTATGTAAGGACTAAGGTGCACTATTGGAACTTCACAAATAAGATATGATTATGACTCTCATAACACGTTGGCATAAGTTGTAACACATTAACGTCATTCAGGAATACATAAGTCCCTGGGGCTTAAAGCAAAACCTGCTTCATTCAAGTGAAAACATGAACAAGAAACTACAAAATACACTCATAAATACCATATCTTTCAACTCAAACAAAACATATAGCATATAAACCAATTGTATAGTGCGTATACAATGTAAATGGGATAATGCGTTGTGGTCTTGGGGAATACCTCAAGTAATATGGGAAGCTATCAAATGAAACATCTAGTTGCTGTCCATCAACTAATGCAGCATGAATCTCTTCTTTAAATACTGCACATCTCAGAGACACCCCTGCTGTGGAAGCCGGCATTGAATCTCTGGTCCACTCTCTTTCCTCCGGCTTCTGTTCATATATAATTATAATTAGTTCATCTCACATATCAGCGGGCTCACACCCATAATAAAAAACCAAAAAGAAATAAATCAGTCAGACACTTTACGTTGCCTGCCTCTCTGCTAGCGTTCAGGTTTCCATCAAGAGGGGGAATCTTGCTAGTCAATGTAACATCAGCAGCAGCAGCTGAATCGACTTCGAGGCCATCAAGCTCATCTTCATGAATAACAGGGGATGAAGACAGCTCATTCCCACTAACCTGAGACGTAGGTTTCAAACGCGATGGGTCTTGCCGCAGGCTTGAAAGCGATGCCAAAATGGAAGCACCTGCTACAGCTGACGCATCTCCTGCTCTTCTCTCAACGCGCAGCAATTTTCCTGCACTGGTCCTAACATCTGAAGGAGGTGACTTAACCCCAAGCTCATATGGCAGCTGCTCAAATATCTATACAAGAAAAGGTTAAGGATATTCCTACAAATTATGTGGCCGAAAACGAAAAACAGAACTTAACAAAACGCAAAAAAAAATCTGAAAAATAACAAGAGAGGTAGGAATTTAAATTTATTTTGAATGTGATTTTTACATAAAAATCAAGAGATGTAGGAAATTTAGAAGTAACTTTAAGGATACATAAGCATGACTCCCTGTAACACCAAAAACAAGCTCATCGCCTGAATTGAGGATGCAACTAGTGCTTCTCCGAACTGTCTTTCCATTAACTTGCACAGATCCTTTGCCCCTGCTCTCAAGCACAGCAACCCAATTTCCTTCGTGCTGATCATTTCCACAAACAATGAGTACTCATATTTCATATACACAGTACGAAGTTCATCTCCAGAAAAAAAAACCAAATTGAGCACAGATGTAGTTGTTCCAAGCAGTGAATTTTCATATGCAGTGGTTCAAAGCCAAGTATTGGCAAACCCTCTGAGCTCACCCAAAGATTTTCTATTCCAAATAATTAGCACAGTTTCAGCCAACATATAAACTGTGCAAAGAATTGTCTGAAACTTTTCAATAAAATTTCAGACCAGGAATGTGAACTTTAATCAACCAGTCAAGCACCAGTGATCCATGAAAAATGGCTGGGCCACGCCAAGTTAGATAGTGCTACAGAATTGTTCTTATTGCAATCTCGGAAAGAAACAGTGTGTGAACTGACAAAGGAAGGGCAGAAAGAAATCCAAAATGCCAAAAGAAACTGTTTCCTTTTTTTTCCCAAATCATTCTATTAATACCATCACTGGCACAAGGAATAGTCTTGTAACCATGGGCAGATGGCAACAAAATTTGAGAATACAATCAGGGTAAAGACAAGAAACTTAAGCAATACCTGTGTAAGCCTTATTGAACATAAGGTTGCACTAACTGTTTGTTGCTTGATAGGAAGATGAGCATTTTTGCTAGAACCAATCAAGAAATTTGTAGCCGAAACATGAATAGTTGGATTCTGCAGCACATACATGAAACCAGTAACAAATCTATAATAACAAAACATAAACTCCGACCAAGACAAAAAAAAAAAAATCTTGAACCAACAAAGTTCACCTGTGGAAACTCTGATATAAGCCTACACCAAGGCGATGTTGTTTCCGAACCTTGATTCAGCTTCCTCAAAGTCACCGAACTCCTCGGCTTATCAACAATAGCAGGTGTTGCCCCTAAAACCCCCAGAGGAAAAAAAAACTTACTTCAAACATGATCAAATAGTCAAGACAGTAACTTTCACAAGAAACGAGTTCAAAAAAAGTTACCTTCAGCGATAGGTTCTGCTACAACGGATACGGAAGGCGCATCGTCACCTTTTGCGGGGGGGACGGCGGTGGTCTCACCGTCCGGAGCAGTAACGGCGGCGAATTCCGGCGGGTCAGTAGAAGACAACTCCTTAGGATTCTCAGTCGGTGGAGGAGACTTGGGTTTCTCCGACGACTCCGCATTATTATTATTATTATCTACTACCTAAAATCATAAAAAGAATAAAATCGATTCACCGAACGGCAGATAAATTAGAGTGAGCTGAAGAAGAAAAAGATTACCTTTTGTCGCTTAGAGGAAGAATCATCGGAGGAGGAGGCCGACCGTTTAACAGTCGACGGCAGAGATCCACTTCGTCTCGTCGCAACCATTTCTCCGGAGACCAAAACACTCTGGAGAGAGATAGAGAGAAAAGGAGAGAGAGAGAGTTGTTTGGGTTTCTTTATTTGTTTTTTTTGGTGTGTGAAATATATTATATATTAGTAATAAATGTATTGTATTTTGAGATGGGAGTAGCCGTGGGTTGGTGCGGAGAGGATGAATCCAAAATTAATTTGGATAGAGGAGTATTCCACCTTCACACTTTTTCTCACACTTTCTCTAGCTTATTTTCAGCAGGCGTTTTGGACATAAATTTAAATTTAAATTGATTGATATAAAAGTGGAAAAAAAAAAGGGAGGAAAATGTTTAAAATTTGAAGTACATTTGAATATAAAATTTTTAAAATTTTATTTTTAAAAAAATATATTAATTTTTCATGTTTAATTTGTGGGAAATATAAGTAATTATTTAAGAGGATAATTTTTCTACCCAACTTATCATTTAGCAATTGAGAATAAGAGAATAACAATTGTTACGTTGTTGAATGTCCAATATCAAAAGATTGGCTCAATAAGATAATTAGAGATCATTTAAGTAGACTTTTTTATTTATGTGAATCATAAATATTTTATTGATTTTGAACAATGAGAATCAACTCTCACGGTAAAAATGAGTTATTTGATTGTTTATTTGACTGAGCCTAATTTACGAAAAAGAGCCCTAGAGAAGAGAGCTCTTTATTTTGCATCAAGAAGAAATCAATAGAATCGTCTAATGTTTCATCTTGATATTACATGAAGGGATATGTCGGGAAAAAATACGTTTACACTTTCTAATTTATATAAAACATAAAATAAAACTAAATAGATCCACTTCATTTATCACAATGAATTATATTTGTTTGATACACTATTGTAGTAAAAATAGAGAAGGACTACTTTTGCACTACTAAATTAACATGATAAACATCATTTGTTTTAATTTTTAAATATCAATCAAACTAAAGTAAATCATGTCTAAACAGTCACAATATCTCGGAATTTTTGCTTATCAAATTCGTAAATCTAAAAAAAATCATATTTCAAGTTTGAAATTGAAATATGAGTTAATTTTAATAAACAAATACTTAATTTGAAATAATTCATGTGTTTTTTTTAAAAAAAATAAACAATATCTTGAATAATTTGAGCCTGAATTTCAATTAGTAGATAATTGGACACTTGGACATGTTTGATTGAGATTTTTAAAAAGTTGAAGTATAAATTGAAAAAATGCATTTGGTACTAAGTGATACATGAATTAATCAAATTTGTTTCTCAAACTTTAAATGTTATATTTTAAGTTCGACATTAAAATATTGAAATAAATTCAACATAATGATTTTTTTTAGAATAATTTTAAAATATTATTTTCAAAAAATATATGCCAAACATGATTTTGTCCACTCAAAAGCATAACGCTCACATTTGGATTCTAGTAATAACATTAGAAATAATAGTAATCACGTCGAATTATATAATACGTGCAATATAATTATCAATATTGATTTAAAAGAGGACAGTAAAAAATAATTTATGTAACTTTTAAAATGATACATATACTAAAAAAAACATAATTAAATTAAGACTTCAATCGAATTGGAATTGCAAGGCATATATACATGGACCACAAAAGAATCTAAGTCCATGTGGTTAAAAATAAATAAAAATAACATTCGAATACTAAATTAAAATCATATATCATATTGACAAAATTTAATGATGATAACTTGCCATTTATCATATGTTGCTCAAAATGTGTGTTTATATTTACTGTAAATATTTTTTTTTTATTTTATACATTTTGGTTATTTATCCGATACTAAAAGAATTTGCTAAAACAACAATTGAACGTATCAATTACAAAAAGAATTTTGCGTACAAATCTTGCAGTCAAGTCTAAAGTTGAGAATGAAAACAAAACAAAGAAAATGTATTCGCAAAATTTTAAAAATTAGTGTGCTAAAAAAATACTTTAAAATAACTATTACCCTTACAAAGTTGAAGCAAAAAACTTGTATCAATAAAAAAAAGAACGTTCCTTCTTTTAGAATATGTTATATTATATTGCTTAGCACACTTTATTTATTTATCTTTAATCGATGTTTTGAACTAATTTAATTATTGAACGTATTTTATTCCTTTTTAAAATTGCATTTTAGTTTTATAGGTATAAAGATATAAATACTACAAGCAATATTTAAATTATTAAAATAGTTATTCAATATTTTTATGTAACATTTTATTATTTTCAATAAATGTTACTATATAATCATCGCTACAATTATTTCTACAGCTTTTCCTCGATATTCATGATAGGTTTATCATACAATTACAATAGCTAATGATCAATCACTATGGTTACTATCATTAATCATTTTTACCACTGTCTATCACCGTTAGATCGATTCATCATCAACTACTCTTCAATGTACCGCTATCATCAAACATCATCATTAACTAATCACTTCCTTCGTGAGCATCCTGTATTTATCGTTTTTGACAATCAACGTATAATCACTACAAGCATGCACAACCACTATCTCCAACCTAGTTGCTATCCACGAATTGCCACTAACTTTTAAATTTTAGTTAATCAAAATAAACAATTTCTACCATCATATAAGCTAATATTTTCTCTAATATTTCGTATATATTATTACTTTATATTATTTTTTATTTTTAAATATTTAAATAGAGATGATGTATACATACATATATATTTTTAAAAAATAACTTTAATAGTAAATGCTTAAATCTAGCTATAGTATTTTGTTATTATATTATGCATGCATTCAATTCAAACATTTTAATATTTATATTATATAAATAATAATAAACACTATATATTCTTTTCTTTTCTTTTCTTTTCTTTTGACTTAGGGAAAGTATTTGCCTTTGTCACCCAAAATATCTACAATGGAATTTCTTGTATTTGTAATCATCTATCACGACTTTTACCAGCACTAGTTCTTCATCTTTTTGTACTGTTGACCTTAGGTTAGTTGCTGGAATATTGAAGACCCGTTTGGCCATAGATTGAAAAATTAAATTAAATCAAATTGAATTTTAATTTAGATTGGTTTTTTTATTTTTTATTATTGGTTTGATTTTGAATTAATAATTTACTTTATTTATTTTTTTGGTTTGGTTTCGGATTTAAAAAAAATAAAAACCGAAAAAAAAATAAAAAATTATATTTTTGTTGTTATATATAGAAATAATGAGAGAGTGGGTGTTTTATTGTCTTTCATTATGATTTAGTTTATATTTTATGTTTGAACATCTAATATATTCTTAAGTATTGTATTTTATGTTTTACTTGTGATTTATATTAGAAGGTATATTTAAGAGATTTTATATATATATTCAAATTGCATATATAATTTTGGGTATGTTTCTAATTATCGCATAACCGATTAACCAAATCGAGAAAAAAAAAACAAAAAGAGAAAAACTAAGCCGAACCAAATTTATTTTGGTTGGGTTATACTTCTTCAAAACTCAAAACCAAAAAATTCAAACCGAAAAATTGAATGCACACCTATAGACAACCCCATTTAGTAACTTGAAGACTCCCTCATACTCTATATTTTTTTAATTTAATATAAATATCTTTCTTACTAAAATGACACAAATACAAATTTGTTATAAATCGACTTCGTGAATGTTCATTCAATACACAACTTTCTGAAGAAGCGTGTGTAGTCAAGCAAGTAGCTTTGCAAACAATTTTCTACAAGCTGCTTACAAGCAACTTTGTGAGCACGCATGTTTCTACAAACAGCTTACAAGTACCTTTGCAAGCAGCTTGTAAGTAGCTTTGCAAGTTGCTTCAGTTGAAGAAAAGGAAGATTATTTTCGCATTACTAAATAAGAAAACATCTGATTCTCTTTGCCTAAATAGACATTGCTTATTTTAAATTATATTTAAATTAACCTAAATTCAATCTAAGCAATTATGATATTTTGTAGCGTTGACTGAAGAGTTTGATGGAGCTATACCAACAAACTTCATAAACCTATACAATTTCAAACTTTAAATTTCATATTTTAAGCTAGAACTTGAAATAATAGGTTAATTTTTTAATAAATAAATACATTTTTAAAATAATATTCACATACTTATTTAAATTTTGAGACAAAATCTATTAACAATCTGAACCCAAATTTCAATTATTACGCATTTGGGACATGTTTGATTGAAGATTAAAAAGAATGAAGTTAGAAAATGGAAATATATCTGAAAGTTAAAATTGTTTTAAATCCCAAAAAATTATTTTTTGAACTCTAAATTTTATATTTTAAATTTCAAGTTAAAATAATGTATCAATTCAATAAACAAACAGTTCTTTAAAAATAATTTTCAAATTTTAAAACCAAAATCTATTCCAAAAATGGCCTTAGTCACTCAATATCATAATTCATAGCGCTCTCTTTTGTTGCTAATCACTGAGCATTTACGAATTCATCCTAATAAATACTGCTTTTATATGATTTTTCTACTCTTAGTATTTGATATTTATATTGAGATTTTAATTATTTTGAATTAGTCTAACTAATGCTTTTACATGTCATTACTCTTACTTTCCTAATTATTAATTACATATAACTATTTTTTAACGGCATTAAAAATGTAACAGGTTTTATATCGTCATTCAAGAGGCTAAATTTTTTAAATTTATATTATGTGTAATATAACTATAAATACTTGCTAAGAAAAGGCAATTGAGGATAACTTTAATACCTTTTAAAATAATACATAAAATGAAAATAATATAGTCAAATAATATAACTTATCATTCTACTTACAATAAAAGATTAGATGAGATTAGAGTAATTGCAAGGCATATATAATTCTTGGTCAATTATATATATGGACCACAAAAGAATCTAAGTTAAAAGTAACGAAAATATTCTTAGATATCATATCAACAAAATCTAATGATGGTAACTTACAATTTATCAGATAACGCACAAAATGCATATTATATTTACTTTGAATACTTCATCTTTTACCTTATATATTTACATTATTCATCAGATATTAAAAGAATTATCTAACTTTCTTTAATCAAGTTTAAAGTTAAGAACGAGAATAAGGAAAAGAAATATACTTACAAATTTCTTAAAAATATCATATATTTCATATATATATATATATATATATATATATATATAAGAGAACTTTAGGCCCGCCTACGTGGCGCCACCACAAATCAGAATTATCTTTTAATTTATTTATCTCCAAAACTTGCCTTCCACTTTCATGAAAAGTCGTGACATTTATGAAAAATTGTGATTTTCATGAAAAATTGTGACTTTAATAAAGAGTTGCGACTTTTATGAAAAGTTGTTACTTTTATGAATAGTTGCGACTTTACAAAAAGTTGTGACTTTTATGAAAGGTTGTGACCTTTCCGAAGGGTTGCAACTTTTCCAAATAGTTATAACATTTTCGATAAGATACAATAAATATTTGTTCACAGTACTCTTTGTTGTCTATAAATAGAGAGATTTCCTCTCATTTTAATTTTAAATCAATGAAACTGCTTCTTCTTCTTCTTCATATTCTTCACAATTAAATATTTGTATACTTTGCTCTTGTTGAGTAGCTCACTGACATCATTACTTATGTTACAGATCCTGATATGTATTGTTACAGTCATTAATTTATGCTTATATTATTAAGGATAAATGATAGGATGTAATAATTTTCATTTTCCTTTACATTATTAATATTTGTTATTAGGTAATCTTGTATGTAAGATAATATAATGTTTTAGTTTTAATGACCGATATGCTTTAAGTATTATTTTATAAATTCCATGATATTAAATTTTCACGCGAAGCCCGGACAATTTTACTAGTTAAAGATAATAATTAACCCTTTTAAAGTTGAAGTGAGACACGTGGCTTGATAAATTGTTCCTAATTTCAGAATATGTTAAATTATATTATTCAACTCAATTTATTCGTTTGTCTTTAATGGATATTTGAACTAATTCAATATTTAAATGTATTTTGTTTCCTTTTAGAATCACTTCTTATTTTAGTTTTTACATATATGAAAGTTTAAATACAACATTAAGTGTTTAAATTATTAAGACCGAAAGCAAAATAGAATTCCATGAGCTTATAAATTTCCAAATGAAGCATATAATAAAATGGGCTCTCTCTCTTTGATACTTGTCTTTACCAGCATCGGAATATGCATACCATTTAAAATACAATCTACCGTGATACAAAATTAGTCGCAAGGTGTAAGATCTTGCAGCAAAATAACAACATAGTTCTACACAAGACTTTTTACCATGTAAGGACCTTCAAGCTCATAGCCTAGTTTTCTGTAGTAATGTCGGGTCCCTACACCCGAGATAACAGCGATTTTGATCGACCTATGCTCCCTCCGAGCAATCCGCTCAGCCTCCTCCATCAGCAGAGTACCATAACCCTGGTGCTGCAGCTTATCTGTGTCTCGACCATGAACAGGAACTGCAGTCCCATACACATGAAGCTCACGAACAATTGAACACTTTCCTGTGAGTTCTGGGCAAGTCACATTCCGTCCACACTTCCGCAGCCGTAGCAATCCAACAAGAATATCCTGCATTATAACAAAAAGAAAGGTCCCTTCTTATATTGAAAATGTTAACAGTCATACAATGACTGGCAAAGATGTGAGACAACAAGTTTTTCAGCAATTACATCAACTCTTCATAGAGAAAGTAAAGAATATTTTGCAATAGTTTACCAGCACTTGTAAAAAGAGATCTAGAAGACTTGTTTACTATCTACAATCTTATCAAATGACCATTTTCTTCATTTTTAAATTGCAGGACACGACTCCGAAAAATTTTCCTTAGAATGTAATAAGAAAAAGAAAAAAAAAGGCTTGCTTACATCACTGTGTAGAAGTTATGTGCTGATCCCCACCGCAGAAGTAAAACAAATCTAGAACAAAGTAACCTTTTTTTATTGTTCAAAAATCTAGAACCAGTTACCGTTTTTGGCAGCAAAATATAATGAGTTCAATCTATTAGCTTGGAGCTAGATCAAGGAAGGAGTTGTAAATCGGCAAAGGGAAACACAGCTGAATTGACATACCTGGCGTGTATCTTCGTATGAAAGGAAAGTCTCCCATCCTTCATTTGCAGTATAATCACGGCGAACAAGCTCAACCTCTTCAGGCCTTATCTTGTTGTGAATGTCCTAATACGTTATTTCCATCAAAAGTTTGAGTTCTGTGACCACACTGTAAGAGAAGCAAGGAAGTAGATACAAAAATTATATTACCTGGATCCCAGCTTCGCGCGTTCGGACATCTCGGCATTTCAAGCCAAGATCATCCATTCGAGCTAAAGCCAATTCTCGAAGATTCCCTTTCTCAACTCCAGAAGTCACTAGAGGCATAGGGATATCACGTTGGACCCTGTAAACTCGGGTCCAAGGTGGCACCATAGAAAGAATCCTTGCTACAATGTCTACAAGCTGCTCTGGCGGATAATTTCTATACCTGCACATGTTAACACTTGTAATGACTAATGACCTCATTGAAATAATATTTCAAGTTTGCATCCAACAATATGGGTACTGCTATTGCCAACTAGGTTGTTGGATGAAATCAATCTTATTGACTGATTAAATAATGATTTCAGAGATGGAAAAACAACATGTGTGATAATAAAATCCACAAAGTAGACTATACCTTCCAGTTTTCCACAGTTCATAAAGCCCCGTGCCACGAATAACAAGTGTAGGATAAATTTTAAGTCCATCAGTCCTAAATGAAGGACTTTCAAAGAATTCCTTGAAACTCTCCAAGTCTCTTTCAACGCCAACGTTTGGAAGGTCAGGCATCATATGAGCAACCACCTACAAAAAATTAACAAAGGTATGCATGAAAATTTTACCAGTACAACGGTGTACGCAGCCTTACTCTTGTGGCCTATTGGGAGCTTTTTAATCATAGCGGGAGCTTTCGGAAATTACTTAGCAGTCATGGTCATGATCACAGGAAGAGGGAAGAAACAAGGGAGAAGATCTACCTTGTGAAGGTAGAGAGGTTGTTTCTGATAGACCCTCAGTTCAAGTAAAGCATATCAAAATCAAGTATGGAAAAGAAAAATAATAATGAAGGCACCATACTAAAAATAAATGAGAAGAGAACAATAGAAACAACAAATGATACGGTAATTGAAGCAAAAGAAACAACACATATGATAAAATTATATTCCTCAAGTCCAAAATGACAAGTGGGACTACACTGGGTATTTTTTTTCCCCTCTGGGTATGTTGTGAAGTCCAAAAAGATAATAGAAGGGAACTGAATGTCAGAATGTGAGAATCACGCCAACAGCTTCAAGACAAAGCTTCATTTTAAATCCTTCCAAATGAGCTAAGATACGTTATTATCACAACTAAGGATTTAAATTTGATTTTCCATTTTAATTTCTTCTTCAAGGCTCATCTTCCGTGTCGCTTGGGAAGGGTGAAGGCTATTAGAGGTAGAAGGGTATTGTAACCTGGAACCAAAAGTAGAGATTGAACCCAAACCACCAACAAAAAGAAATTAGAAAAGCACCTTGAAGCCAGCATCTTTTGCCAAACAAAAGCAATCAGCCACAGCTGCAACAGTGTGGCCTCTATTGGTGTCACGAGCAACATCCTCATATGTACTCTGGACTCCAATTTCTAGCCGCGTACAACCGTAAGAAAGCATTTGTCTCAAATGAGGTCCAAGGCAGTAGTCTGGCCTCCTATTGGCAAAATACAAACTTTTGAGTACACACAAAAGATATACATAAAATGCTTAAATTATTCAGAGGTAGTAGCTCAACCAAATGTCTAGCCTCCAAAGAAATTGAGTATGGCACCTTGTCTGCTTCTTGTTTTAGTTTGAATTATTTTCCATCTCGTTATTAGTATTCTTATAATCGAATATGATAGAAGAAGAATCACAATAATAACAATCAAAGGTCGCAGAATAATAATATAACTAAAAAACCAAAGATGGCAGTGATAATCATGAGGATGAGGAAGACGAGAACTCAAAATATGTTTTCTTCCTTACTGGGAGATGCACTATCATGCATTAAACACTAAGTCTGAACTCAGTTCCCACATGAAAAAAGCAAGACAAAAGAGAGGAGAACAAAATTGATAAAAAGAGGATATCTCAGTTACAGAGGACCAAAATATAAGCTAAAAGGTTTCTCAAGGTACTTTTCCCTGTGGATTTTTTTTTCTTGTTAGTGTTTTTCACTGTGATTTTTAAACCGCTCTCATGTAGCCAATAGTTACTCACGTTTCAATTGTCATCCCAATGCACTTTGTCGCCCCATGTTCGGAGTACGCGACAGCCTCTTCAACATTGGCAGAAGTATGTCCGGATAAAGCATCATGAAGATTCCGTGTGAAGTAATCACGGTATTCAGCAGGCAATGACATGAATGTACCTCCCATCAAGATAAATTCAACCTGCAATAAGACATTCGTAACTGTGAGGAAAGCAGCCAATTTCAGAACAATTTTCCAAAATCAGAAAAGAATACGTAGTACTTCCAAAGGGGAAAAACCTTGTCAACACTGTGACCCAATCTCTTAAGTTGATCAATCCGGCTTCGAGCTTGTACATAAGGGTTGTATCTGGAAAAATGAACCACATAAGTACAAATCCTGATCTTGTCTTTCCAAAGATTACTTTTTTGAGTAAGTGAGTATAACAGCTTTTTAATTAGCCACATATAAGGAATGCCACATTTTTTTCCAACAAGAAAAAAGTATATGGAAGGTTTAACAAATCTCGGATGCAAAGACGCATCAACCAGCATTAAATCCTTATCTTTCTCCAGATGTATGATACTTTCCGGTGATAATAGCAAAACTTCTCCAATTTAAAAAATGGAACATATAGATGAGCTTCTCACTTATCAGTAAAGTGTAAACTGTATAGATGAAATTTTGAAATCCTAAGACATAATTCAGGATAACTACTTCCATTCGATTGCAAATTGACGGAAGGAGAATATCAAACTGCAAATACACCTATGTTTGTGATGCTCACCTAGCTCGAATAGCTCGCATACTAGTAGGCTCATATCCAGTGTATGACTGTGTACTGTACTCAAAATCAGAATCAGGGCCACCAGGGCAATAGACACAAATGTTTCCGGTGGTAGCTATATGAGGACAACGATGAGGCTTGGACATTACAGCTACGACAGCTATTCCTGAGGCTGTACGGACAGGCTTGGCTCGGAGTTTGGGAAGCAGTGTTTCACGTTCAGTGTCAGGCAAAGCAGCGATCATCTCTACCAACTTAGGAGCCCGAGAGAGCCCGTATTTGCGGCACGCTGCTGACTTTAGAGCATTTAGGTCTACATCCTTGCCTTTCCGTGAGAGTTCCACCATGTTGTTGACGATCTCCGTTATAGCACGAACTCTAGCTTCTTCATCTGTCAGGCCGAGGGACACAACTCCGCCCCTTCCCGGCCGCGGGAGCTTTCGGGTCTCCGCTACCGCTACCGCCGCCGCCATGAGTGATAGTAGATTGAGAAGAATGACCTGAAACCGCCGAAGTCGGTTGCTTTTAGTATATTTTTCTGCTTGCCGATGGACCCCGCAATGGGAAAAGTGGAGGGGTTTAATGTAATTATTTACAAACTGGTCGTCTAATTATTGAAAAGATACAATTAAGTCCCCAGGTAAGACAGAGTTTTAATTTGTACCACTTATTAATTGTATTATTGCCAATCCAACTTCTAAATAGTCCTTGTTTCGTAAAAGTTGAAATACTCATTAGTCATTAGGATTTACTCAATTCTCATTAGCAAATTCAATGTAAAATCATCTTCAAAGGAAAAAAGAATTGCATGGTAATATTTTATATATATCATTCATATAATACTTAAATTGTGTTTACAACAATCAATATGACATCTTGTTGATGTGATCCAAATAAACAAAACTTTTGATGGGACTAGTGGGGAGCAATGAAAATCATGAGATTTCAAAGTGTAAATATTTTGATGAAAACAATACTAGGTGATATTTTTATTAGAGTTACTCAGTCCTCATGTAGATTGGTGGGAGGTGGTACAGATATAATAGAATTAGTCAAGTTCACACACCACTATGCTATGCTTTATTATACGTAGATAGCTCCAACACCACTTCTCATTCGGTGTCCGAAGCCCGCATTTGAGATCTGACTAAATTCGAATTGCGCACTGCAAGGTCCATTTGGAGGTAGCACTCCCAACAAGATTTTCTCCATCCAATGAACTAAAACTTGCAATAATTAAATTCAAATTCCACGTTTATGCTTCAAATATTGTGTCTGAATAAGTAGGATAGTCAGAACAACTTCACTCCCAATAAATAAGTACTATTTCACAATGCATACAAAGCAATAACTGCACAAAGTCAGCTAAAATGGTTAAAAACAATGTGAAACCTTATAATGCCCTACGACATTGAAGGAAATCAGCACTTTCTGTTGATATATTTACAGGAAAATGGAGAAGGAAACTCTCAAACCACAACAAAATTGACTCCTTAGAAAATTATGTATACACTGATCACTCCTACCTATTTTTGCATCAAAGACGCAGTGAGAAAATGAGCGAAAGCTAAACTAGGTGGATATGAAGTACAACAGAGAGACGGTACTTATTAGCTGATTTTGAAGAGGGCATCACGATTCATCTTCAGACTCTGAAGTCTCTACTTGCTCTGCTGGCCCTTCAATTGTACCAACAACCCGTCCTTGCGCAGGTTGTTGAAGAATATTTCCAACTAAATATAAAAAAGGAAATTTAATTGGTTAAACCTAACCCTTTTTGATGTACATGCTACATATTCCAAACTAAAATATGAAACTACTTTTCTTCTTTAATGATAAATGGATAAATACTGATGATGTTCACCATGAAATAGCTCGTGAAAGCTATCATAAGATGAAGGAAGATTTTTCCTGTCAAAATATATACGATGGAAATCATTTATATAGAAGGATTACCTGATAGTAAAGTTTTGCCAAGAAGCACCTTTGCAAACTGGATTTCTGCTTGGTGAGTACTAATAAATTTACCCTGCAAATTTTATTTCTATAAGAAATCTGATTAACGATTCAAAAATCCATAAGAAGCTGCGCATATACATGTTAGAGACAAACTATTGAACAAGAATCCTTAAGCAGTCCTATGAGATTACATGCATGATAGCAGTTTCTTGACTTCTTCCAGCTTTGCACTGAAATTTCTGAAAATCTTTGGAAGAAGGCTAAACATCAAGCAACAACAATGCATCCTAATAAAGTGAACTAGATGACACTTTACATATTCATCAATTAAATGGCAAGTTGCATCTACACATTTGATATGCAAATTTACAACATACGTGAACAGATAACTTTTACCAATTCTCCATGAAATAACTCCAAAATATGATCCAGTCTTGCTTGATGTCTCATGAGGAAAGGGCGCAGATGGTTCGTGTACAATTGCTTTGCACCCTGTGTAACACCAATAGAAGTGCATGACTTCCCAAAAATCCATTTTTGGTGAAAAAACTAAAGTAAAAACTTCAAGCTAAAGCTACATCCTCAACTCTAATTAAGCAGTTCAGCTGAATTCAACTCAAAAGCAGCTAGATCTTTTTTTCTTTCCAGGAGGTTTGGCCGGATACACTCGCAAGTATGTTGAGATTAAGGCATCTTAATGCTAATTTTAATTGATTAAAAAAAGTTACAAAGGGACCAGTGATGATTATCCTAATTATTAAATATAGTTTACTATCCTCACCTTTCTCTATTTTCCACTGTCTACCAGATTCACTAGCTTCCCCTCACCCACCCATCCTCTCTAAGACTCCCACCTTCCTTGTCTCTTGCTTGAGCTAAGTTCCACATTATCTTTCTCTTATTCGAAACCTGAGCTTCGCCTACTTACCTTCTGTCTCTCTCTCTCTCCTTTCCATCTCTTTATATCTCTTCATGATTTCATCTATCTTAACCTCCCAAACATGTTATTCTTCAATCTTTCCTCGGTTTTCTCTTCAATAGCAGAACCAACAAGGCTTTCATAAAGTCACAGTCTTCCGAATGGTAAAGGTATTGCTTTTTCCCAAGCACTTATCTTTTGGAATGGGGAAGGGGATATATTCGGGATACATAAACCATGAAAGTGAATTGTGTTTTACACCAATCCTCCCCAAAAGCAGGATACGCGAAATGGAAAGGAAAGAGAAAGATAAAGTTCAAGAAAAAAATATCCGTTGAACTCACCTCAGCAGATGGAAGTTGAAGCCAGACAAGAAATGCGAGCTTCACATGATAGTATAGTGGGAACCTATGAAATAAGACAAAGTTCTTCCACGTTACAAGAGCAAGGCTAGTAAAAATTGGTATTCCCAAACTAATAACCCCATGTAACCACATCAGAGTGGCTATAAGCAAATTAGAAAACGAAAAAGGAAGCAGTACCAGTAGAGAAATTTATCCGTGAATGCTTCAACAATACTGAAAGATCCATATGCTGCAAGCAGAGAGGGAGTGAGAGAGAGTAACTTATGATTCATTTAAAAGAGATATATGGGCAAGATAATTGCAATCACACAAATCTAAAACTAGTTACTGTGACGCATTCAATCCACCGTGATTAGGCCTTGAATAGGTTAAGAATAAGTCACCAGGAAAGTAAAAGTATTCAGGGGGAGTGGGAGTTTCCTTCTATTTATTTATTTTTTTGTTTGGTGGGGTGGGGGGAACAGTGACACCTATTCGAAAAATTATCATAAAACATGAAGTTAGTATCATCATAGAATTAATAACCAGAATGGGGAGAAAAAGACAAACACCAATCTGTACCGATTGCTCACTTTCTGCTGGGGTCATACATCAAATCAGGTGATGTCTATGTTGCCAAGGGCGAATTTATAGGCAAAAATATGGGGCACATGGACCTGTGGTCTTTCTGTAAACCTAGATATTTAATGTATTATATTTTCCAAAATTGGTATAATATTATGTTCTGGCAGTGGCACCTATGCTAACAAGAAGACTAATGGTGTACTTGGTTGAATGTTGAGTTATTTACCTTGAGATCTAGAAATCAATTCTCACTTCATATATTTTTTCTGAACTAGGGATCAGTTCCCACTTCATATATTTTTTCTGAACTAGGGATCAATTCCCACTTGGCCACTTCACACATTTTTTCTTTCTTTTTTTAGTGATGCACCCATGTTCTAAAAATTTTAGATTTGCCACTGTATGTTGCTTGGACCCTTCAAAATCTTTGTCGCACCCGTGTTGATCCGACACAATTTGGGTGTGGGATCTACACTAGATCTGGCCAACTTACCTTGGGTGCTTTGACTACATCTATGACCAAGAAGTATAGATTGGAAGATATTTGGTTTGATTTTTGGGTGTATCTCATATTATATGAAACACTTTGCTATTACACGAGATATCTTGTGAATAAAAGTAGGTGTTTGAGCTCGTCGCACCAGGCTTGCCTAGTGCGGGTTACCTCTCCTATGTGGTTTGCGAGCTATTGCATAGGAGCGGGGGTTTTACCCTGTGCGCACCCAAAGGGTAGCGGCTGCGGGTTTCCCTTGTCATCAAAAAAAAAAAAAGAGTAGGTGTTATAAGAATTAAATTTACTAGTTTTAGTTCAATGTCACTAATTAATCAAAATATGAATATATATATATATATTGAAAGTTTTTCTTTATCTCCGGTGATTCCAATCATTGATATGTTATTTTTGTTTATGTCCCAATCTTTTATTAAAAAAGATTTTAATAAACTTGCTTCAGATCCATTGTCTATTTGACAACAGGTTGTGATTTTTGTATCATAGAAGGTTATTTCTATGAAAACTGAGACTTTAAAGCTTGTTTCTTTTGGCATTTATATTTTTGGTATAAAGCATGTTTCACCTTGGTATAGCATTTCTATGCCCTTTTTTCCTATACTATAGTCTTCTAATAGATTATTTTTATTTGGGATAAAATATCCATCAAATAAGCAGTTCTTGGATTTGATGTACTTGAGCTGAGGGTCTTTCGGAAACAGCCTTTCTACCTCGCACGAGGTAGTGGCAAGGTCTGCGTACACTCTATCCTCCCCAGACCCCACCTAGTGGGATTTCACTGGGTTTGTTGTTGTTGTATAGTTTATAACCATGCGAGCTTTTCCTCTTTTTATTTCAGCATGATTTCTTACCATAAATGCTGGGCTACTATGAGGACTTTTACTCATTCTTATTAATTTTAAGTTGAGTAATTCTTTAATTTGAATTTTAAATTCAATTTTATCATCTTCGTTGTAGAGCATGGGTCTAACTCTAATAATTATACTAGGGTCTTTTAAGGTCAAAGTTGCCCTTTCATGATTTTGTTCCCATTTTTCTAATGGATTTTCCCCATAAGACTTTTTGTAAATTTTCTTTAATCTTTTCTAGATTAAGACACTTACAAGTAATTTTTCTTAGATTTTCTAAGTATTTTCTTTTAAAATTTCCATTATCTCTTTCAAGACTATATGGATTTTGTTTTCTTGGGACTTTTATAAAATGTCCGCAAGGAGTTTAAGGCTTATCATGTATAATGTTTGATGATAATTCTGAAATTGTTGTAAAAAATCATTTCCCAATAATAAATTTGTTTCCAGTTTATCATAAGCAAATAATTTATTTATAGAAACAATCTTTGATCCTAAAATTATTTCTACTTTTTCTTTGGACTTTGAAAGTTTTTCTTTATCTCCGGTGATTCCAATCATTGATATGTTATTTTTGTTTATGTCCCAATCTTTTATTAAAAAAGATTTTGATAAACTTGCTTCAGATCCATTGTCTATTTGACAACAGGTTGTGATTTTTGTATCATAGAAGGTTATTCTATGAAAACGGAGACTTTAAAGCTTGTTTCTTTTGGCATTTATATTTTTGGTATAAAGCATGTTTCACCTTTGTATAGCATTTCTATGCCATTTTTTCCTATACTATAGTCTTCTAATTTATCTAGGAAAAGATTTCCTAGGATTAAATCCTGATCACTTTCATGATTTGTGATATAACATGGAACTGTTATTCTTATTGTATCTAGTTGTATAGGTAAATCTACCATATTTTTACAACTAAAGTTATTTCCTTCGAAAGTTTTATAAGTATATTGTTTACCTTCGTATATGGATATTCCATCTAGTAGCATACCTTTTACATGGTTTGCAGTTGCTACAGTTTGTATCAAGATTTCTTGTTATTTCCATTCAATTCCATTAAAGATTCTTCCTTTTATCTTAGTGATATTTGAAGTCTCTAAGATTTTTAAAGGATATCTATTAGATATACTTTTTCTAATGGAATTTCTTCCATATTCTATCGAAAGTCTAGGGTTGCTGTTATTACTAGAACTTCCTATTTTTTGTGTTTTTCCAAACTGAATTTCATATTCATCTGGAATTTGGGCCTGCTGAATTTCTGCTTCAACAATTCTTGCTATCCCTGCACATTCTTGATCTATTTCGATCATTTCTTTATTTTTATATACTTTGTCATAGTTTAAGTTTGTAACTGTGTACAAAGCTTGATAATAGATACTCATTATATGATTACCTGGTTTAAATAGATCTTTTCTTTTAATCTGAAAATGTAAACTCAATGCGTCATTGAAGTCAGCATCTTTGAGTGAAATACAATATTTTGGATAATATGTGAAGATAAGTTTTGTATAGGCTAGATTTCCCTCTACTATACCGAGATTTCCTTCTCTTGCATTAAGAAATCTTTCATTTGATAGGTTTATAACTATTGGACAATTGATTCCTTCTTTGAAAGTCGATTTGACTAATATTTGGATTCCTCCTAAATGAACATAATTCATTTTTTTCCTTTTCTTTTCAGGAATTTTCCTAAGAATTTGATCTATCATAGGTTTTGTTAACATGTTTAATTTATGTTTTCCTGTTGTTTGGGTAATTTGGGTAATTTCTATTACCTTTTCTATTTCCTGATATTCATGATAGGAAATTTTATTTCTTGCAAACATTCTTTGCATTCTACTTAATAGATTATCTTCTGTTTTTAGATTTAGTTTTAATCCTTGGATTTTTCTGAATATTTCTCCATCAAAGGTGGCTTTTAAAGCGTATCCTCTGTGATCTTCTTCAGTTTCTAAGATTTGAACCGAATCTTCTTTTTCTTGAATTTCTTTACTCATTTAGTTAGAATCTTCTGAACTGGTTGAGTATTCTTCATAGATTTCATCAAAAAAGTCTTCACTATTTATTGATTTTATGGATTCGAGATCAGAATCAATATCTATTCTATCAATTTTTGAGATTTTTACTCTTCTTTTGTTACATTCGTAACTTTTATGGCCTTCTTCACCACAATTATAGCATTTGCATGTTTCTGTAGCTTTAGATTTTGTGAATTCTTTTTTCTTTTTATAATATTTTTTTCTAGGTACATAATTTTGTCTAGAAAAGTTTTTTCTTTTTATTAAACTCTTTTTGAGTTTTCTTTTTTTATAAGGTTTATCATTACATCCCCATTGGATGGCTGCATTAGTATCCAGACAGTATATCTGTGTATTTATTTTTTTAGCTTTTCTTTGAATATTATGTGACATACATAATTGACCAAGTCTATTTTTTAAGAAGCTTATTCTTTGACCAAGAGTGTCTCCTTTTTTATTTTCTTTTTCATATTCTTCTCTGAAGTATTTGGCCCAAAAGCCTGATAATTTTTTATAGTATTTTTCAAGATATGGTAATATTTCCTTTCCACTATCAAATATTTTATAGTAATATTCTTCGAATTCACAAGTGTATTCTTGAATATAACTCATTTTACAAATTTGTAATTTTTCTAATTGCTCCTTAGCAATTGCTCTTATCATTTCTTTATTTTCCTTTGTATTTCCTTGTCCACCAAAGAATTCATTTGCTATGTATTGTTTTAGATTATTTATCCCTTCTTGTAAGGAGTTTTTTAATCCTTCTAGGGTATCATTTTTAATGATTTTTTCTGCATTATCTGTTAATCCAGAAAACCAATCATTTACTTTTCCAATAAAAGTATTTATCATAATGATATATTTTTCTTCGTCTGTATAATTTCCTTTTCCTAACAGGAAGTATAGAAGCATATTTTGAGACCATAAGTCTAAACTATTTTCTGGATCTCTTTTACAATCGAGATCTAAGAATTGAGTTCCAATATCTCATGTTGGGAGTCTATTTGGCATAAATTTTGATTCGTCACTATTGTGATATTGTTTTATAAAATCATTATTCTTTTTTGCTTTATTTGCAAAAAAAATTCCATTATTTTCTGGCTCTGGCCATTCTTCTTTAATGGATTTGGATCCATCACCTTCTTCAAATTTTTCAAATTTTCCTTAGGGTCCTCCTGTTTCCCCTTTATTCATAAATACTCTTAGTTTTTGTTCTGAAAAATTAAGATCTTCCATTGCATAAACTAGTTCATCTAGTTCATTCATCTTTTTGCAATTCTTTTTCCGATTCAGAACTATCTTCTATTATTTCTAGATTTTCTTCTTCTTCTTGTTTTTCTAGGAATTTTTGGATTAGTACTCCATCCATACTTCCCTTTGGATAAGTGTTTTTACTTGCAAATTTCTTTGCTAGTAATTCCTTTACGTATTTTTGACTTACTTTTTTGTCAAATTTTTCTGTTTTTTCAATTATGTTTGTAATTCTTTCTGGAAGATTTTCTTTTATAGAAATCATTTCTATCATTCTTAAACGTAAGGTTAATTGTTTTTGACTTTCTATTAAGTCTTTTAATAATTCTGACACTTCTTTTAGGCTCATTTTTATTTATTCTGAAAAGTAATAGTCAGAAGTATTCATATCATCTATAATTTCTTCATCAAAATTATAATGTAATTCATATCTTTCTTCTTCAAATTTATTTCTCAGAGTGATTATAGTCACTATTTTTCTTTTTAAATCTTCATCTAATTTTTTAATTACCTGTAGTATTGCTACTAAGGTCTCTTTTTCTATATACCATACAGGTTTTACTAGATTAAGATCTAGTTCCATTTTTATATTAGCAACTTGGCTCCGATACCATTTTGTTCTTGTTGTTTGTTTAAACAGGGTTGCAGATAATTATGCAGTAAACACTCTACAGTTTTTCAAAATAGATAGAGCATTTTTATATTCAAAATATTCTATACATTTTCATTTCATGTATTGAAAATATTATTGCATCATAGATATGACTAGTATGCAGATATACTTATTCCATTTCTGAAATTGCTTTATCCATATGTAATAAAGCTTTTTTATGCTTCCAAGCTCTTTTTCTTATGCTATGCACAGATTTTCGTAAAAAATTCATTTTTATGCTAATAGCATGAATATAAACATTTCTAAATTCATTTTTATGCTAATAACATTTCTAAATTATTTTCTTATGCATGTTGTATAAACATGAGATCTTCAATTTATATTTTATTCTCCATAGGTACTAAGTATTTCCTTCTATGTTAAAGTATGCATATAACATGATATAGTATGTTTGTAAAATTAATAACATGTAATAAAAAGTTTGCGTGTATACCTTCCTTCTTTTTTGTCAATGAACAGTCCTTATCACTACCGCAGTAGTTCTCCCTTTAGGCCATGAACAGTGTTTCGCCCTAACGACCTCAGTCTTGGCTACTTCGTTACTGTTCCTCCCTAATGCTGAAGATCGCAACCTTCACTTAAGACTATTAATGGAATTTTAAGAAGAGAAATATAAAAACCAACTTTTTATTTCATATTATAATTTTTACAATCACACCATACATACTATACTAATACTCACATATATAGAAAATACTTTTCCCTAGAGGGAGAAGTTACTACTTACTCATAGAAATACCTAACATTTTTCTTTCAAGTGTTTTTCAATGTAGTTTGTCTCTCAAGTATAAAGTTCCTCTCCTTTTATAGATGGAAGGAGGGACTTATTACAAAATATAAGTTTTTAGGAACTTCCCTAAACTTCTACATATTTTCTTTTTGGTCTTTCACTGATTGAAGATTCCTTGTTGATAAGATGAGGACTTGTCCGTCTTCTTTTGTTGATGGCCGACAAGATGTGACCCTTCTTTTTGACTTTGAGAAAAAGGAAAGATTCCTTTCTTTGTTGCTATCTCCATGACGTAAGTGCTTACGTCTTTATTTTTGTCTTCCTCCATATGCTACATTATGCATGGTCATGATCTAGCATTGTACATGCTAGTTTCCATATTTCTTCTGTTGCTCCCAATCTATGGAGCTATATGTCAAGTATTCTTTCTTTTAGTTCCTTGAACTTGGATTTTCCTTTAGTAATTAAAACTCAAACGTGGTCTTGATTTATGATTCTGCAATCTTCATTGTAGAATCGTTTAAGAATAGCATATAAGGCTTTTATCCCTAAAGCTCTTCTGGTTTGAATCCACTTTTTGTTAAGATGTAGAAGTTTTTTGTCCACTCCGGTGGCTTTAACATTAAAATCTTTAATTTTTTCAACTGAAATGTAGTTGAGTGTTGAATAATATGCTTGCAAATCTTTGTCTTTCATGGAAATGCTAAAGAACCTGCAATAAACCCCATTGCCTTGAGCATAATTTTTGACCGAGTTGAACAATTTTGATGGTAGTTGAGATAATTCATTTAGATCAGGTTTTGTATATACTCGATCTAAATATCCGAATTCAAATAATTGAACAATAAAGCTCGGTAATCCGTTTGGAAAGATTGATATTCTAGGAAACAGACTTGTTGTTCCTAAAACACCAAATGTTTCTCCACTTTCTTCTGGGAGATTGTAAATGTATCTAGTGAATGTAAGATGCTCTTCTTCCTTAGGATGTTGCTTGACCCTAGTATAATTATTAGAGTTAGACCCATGCTCTACAACGAAGATGATAAATTGAATTTAAAATTCAAATTAAAGAATTACTCAACTTCAAATTAATAAGAATGAGTAAAAGTCCTCATAGTAGCCCAACATTTATGGTAAGAAATCATGCTGAAATAAAAAGAGGAAAAGCTCGCATGGTTATAAACTATAAAGAGCTAAATAAGAACTGCTTATTTGATAGATATTTTAACCCAAATAAAAATAATCTAATTAACCTTGCAAAAGAAAAAACATATTTCTCAAAATTTGACTGTAAAAGTGGATTTTGGCAAATAAAATTAGCTGAAAAATCTATTCAATTAACTGCTTTTAGCACTCCTAACAGACATTATGAGTGGTTGGCCATGCCTTTTGGGCTAAAGAATGCACCACAAATATTCCAAAGAAAAATGGATAAAATATTTTCAGAAAAAGAATTTTTAATAATCTATATAGATGACATTCTAATATGTTCAAAAACATATGAAGAACATTTAAAACATCTGAAAGAATTTTCAGAAATTTGTTAAAAAAATGGAATTGTGTTGAGTTAGAAAAAAGCTGACATCAATAAAAATAAAATAGAATTCTTAGGAATGATTATTTCAAAAAATGGAATTGAATTCCAATCACACATCTCGAAAAAGATTATAGAATTTCCTGATAAACTAACAACAAAACAAGAAATTCAAAAATTTCTAGGTTGTTTAAATTACGCAGGAGAATTTATTCCGAATTTAGCAAAAAAATGGAATATACTACAAAATTAATAAGAAAATCCAATAGACTTGAATGGACAGAAGAACACACACAGTGTATCAAAAGTCTAAAAGAAGAATGTGGTAAGTTGCCAAAACTTAGACTACCAGAAGACGATGATAATCTAGTTTTACAAACTGATGCATCTGATTATCATTGGGGAGCATTATTGCAAACCGGTTTAAATGAAATTTGCAAGTACACAAGTGATACTTTTAATGATGCAGAAACAAGATATTCCACAAATGAAAAGGAATTATTAGCCATTGTTAGAGGAATTACAAAATTTTCTACTTTCCTTTTACCAAAACAATTTGTTATTAGAACTGATAATACGCAGGTGTCAGGACTAATATTTAACAAGCTTCCTTCTGAACCTCAATATAGAAGATTGCATCGATGACAAGTGTTATTATCCTTTTATTCATTTTCAATAGAATATATTAAAGGAAGTGACAATTTTCTTGCAGATTTCATCTCCAGAAACGTCCAATATGGACAATCAGACGAAAATCCTAGTAAATAGGATATATGAAAAAATGAAAATAGTTGATGAATCCATAGACAACAAAAGTCAAAAGCTATTCAAAATCAAAGATGAACTATCAAAGTTGTCTGAACAAGCTCGGATTTTACAATCTGAAATTAATCAGCTCAGTACTACACAAACTGACACCATGAGAGAATTTTTACTCTTGTGTGAACATTTGGATACATATCCAAAACAGAATTCAAATCTGAAAGGGAATATTAATCCCAACAAAGTGACAGGAGATGTCCCACTAGCACCTAGTGCCCAAAACATCTCAAAGGTAAGCACGGATATGCCTATTCCCTTATCGAAAGATGAAGGAAAAAGTCGAACAACTGAAGCTTCTACTTCGAAAGAAGAAACAAGCTCATCCTCAGCAAAAGCTGAAAGAATGATATCTGGGAAACCAGAAAGCAGAACTAACCCAGTTCCATCAGGAACAAAAGTGTTTTCTTCTTTTCAGGTTGTCAAGCAGCATCCTAAGGAAGAAGAGCATCTTACATTCACTAGATACATTTACAATCTCCCAGAAGAAAGTGGAGAAACATTTGGTGTTTTAGGAACAACAAGTCTGTTTCCTAGAATATCAATCTTTCCAAACGAATTACCGAGCTTTACTGCTCAATTATTTGAATTCGGATATTTAGATCGAGTATATACAAAACCTAATCTAAATGAATTATCTCAACTACCATCAAAACTGTTCAACTCAGTCAAAAATTATGCTCAAGGCAATGGAGTTTATTGCAGGTTCTTTAGCATTTCCATGAAAGACAAAGATTTGCAGGCATATTATTCAACACTCAACTACATTTCAGTTGAAAAAATTAAAGATTTTAATGTTAAAGCCACCGGAGTGGACAAAAAACTTCCACATCTTAACAAAAAGTGGATTCAAACCAGAAGAGCTTTAGGGATAAAAGCCTTATATGTTATTCTTAAACGATTCTACAATGAAGATTGAAGAATCATAGATCAAGACCATGATTGAGTTTTAATTACTAAAGGAAAATCCAAGTCCAAGGAACTAAAAGAAAGAATACTTGACATATAGCTCTATAGATTGGGAGCAACAGAAAAACATGGAAACTAGCATGTACAATGCTAGATCATGACCATGCATAATGTAGCATATGGAGGAAGACAAAAATAAAGACGTAAGCACTTACGTCATGGAGATAGCAACAAAGAAAGGAATCTTTCCTTTTTCTCAAAGTCAAAAAGAAGGGTCACATCTTGTCGGCCAACAACAAAAGAAGAAGGGCAAGTCCTCATCTTATCAACAAGGAATCTTCAATCAGTGAAGGACCAAAAAGAAAATATGTAGAAGTTTAGGAAAGTCCCTAAAAACTTATATTTTGTAATAAGTCCCTCCTTCCATCTATAAAAGGAGATGAACTTTATACTTGAGAGGCAGACTACATTTTCTGAGAGAAAAACACTTGAAAGAAAAATGTTAGGTACTTCTATGAGTATGAGTGAGTAGTAACTTCTCCCTCCAGGGAAAAGTATTTTCTATATATGTGAGTATTAGTATAGTATGTATGGTGTGATTGTAAAAATTATAATATGAAATAAAAAAGTTGGTTTCTATACTTCTCTTCTTAAAATTCCATTAATAGTCTTAAGTGAAGGTTGCGATCTTCAGCATTAGGGAGGAACAATAACGAAGTAGCCAAGACTAAGGTTGTTAGGGCAAAACACTGTTCATGGCCTAAAGGGAGAACTATTGCGGTAGTGATAAAGAATGTTCATCGACAAAAAAGAAGGAAGGTATACACACAAACTTTTTATTACATGTTATTAATTTTACAAACATACTATATCATGTTATATGCATACTTTAACATAGAAGGAAATACTTAGTACCTATAGGGAATAAAATATAAATTGAAGATCTCATGTTTATACAACATGCTTATAACCATGCTATCAACATAAAAAATAATTTAGAAATGTTTATATCCATGCTATTAGCATAAAAATGAATTTTTTACAAAAATCTGTGCATTGCATAAGAAAAAAAGCTTGGAAGCATAAAAAAACTTTATTACATATGGATAAAGCAATTTCAGAAATGGAACAAGTATATCTGCATACTAGTCATAGATATGATGCAATAATATTTTCATATATATATATATATATTCTTATATATGTTAAATATACATTTATTGGTCGTATCTACACTTGGATCCATACATCAGAATCCTTAAATTTGTGTGATGAGGAATCTGACCTCTAGATCTGCACCCATATTGGATAACCACACCCGAGTCCGAGATGTAGCAAGTAATTGAGTTATTACAAGTATAGCAGTGTCATTCTTACAAAAAATGAGATGATTTAAAGGAGGATCTAACTTAAATTCTTGTTGTATTTTCTTGTTCAGTAGACTCAACAACATCCTTTTGCTTTTCAAATGATCTCTTAGATTATTTCCCAGCAATAGTTTCACATGGTATTAGGGAAACAGAAGGACATGCAATATAACTTAACAGAGATATTTTGTGGTGAGGACATTAATCAGTATCTTGTGGAGAAAAATGCAATTACAAGATTGGCAAAGCAAAAGAAATTTGTAAAGTTTTGGAAAGCATCATCACCTGCCCAGTACAGAAGCCATTTATGTTGCTCATTTCGATTTCCCGTCTCAATTGCTTTAAAGGTAGAATAAACAGGCAAAACAATCCCTACAGAACAGCTGCAAATACCTTTAAAGTTCAATTATAATCTTCAATTTTCCAAATAATAGAAGCGACTAAATAAGTAGAGTGCAGAATGTCATTAGAAACAAAACTTCTTCAGGCTCGTGAAACGGCACTGAAATTTTTGCATCTAGCTCATCCCAAAAAACAGTGTAGGATGCCTTCTTAAATATAAAAGTGACAGCGGCAAAAATCAACTGGGATCATCAAAAAGAAAATCTCCAGACTCGAATAAGAGCTCACCACGCAGTGCGGACAATAACATTAGTATTAAGCGGGCTAAGAAGCAATTTTAATCCCATCTGCATCAAAAGAAAGTGATGTGAGACAAGAAAAGAAGAAAGAACCTATACCTTCTAAATGCAGACATAAATAAAAGTTATAACTTATAAGCATAAGGATGACCAGTAATAGAAGGGAAGTTTTAGTGAAGCTTGAAAAGTAAAATTGTAAGATGAACCTCAAGGGTTGCAGAACAAGAGTGGTTGACCACTGACCAGTTCAAACACTCTGAGACTGGGGAAGTAGTATATGATACTTACAAATTTTTCCAACTTGTCAAGTAACCATAATTGGCAAGAAGATCTAAAAGATCACTGTCTGTTTCGACATTTCCTCAGAACACTACAGCATGACAAAAATGATGATATTCTATATATGCTTCTAACAATCTAATCAATTCATTCATTATTTTATACTAAAGTACTGACACATATAGGATCATTTAACATGACGACCAATTTGTTGAGATAATTTTATCTAGTCTAATCCCACCTTTGACAGACCAATCTGGAAAACCCTCACTGTTTCGTCCAATGAAGGTGGTGACCCTCTGAAAAAGAACAAAGGTAAAAAATGATACTCTAATATAAGAAATTCTTCTGTTGTGTTTTTTGTCTTTTTATTGAATCTTACATATAAGTTTGAAGTCGAAAGTGCACATCGTCTGAATTTTACACTGCCTAGTTGCTTCTGGAATCTGGTGTACGCTTCCTAGTCCCTCTAGGATACAACAGGTGATGCTTAAAGGAATGAACATATCATCATCTTACTTACTAGAAGAAAAAAAGAGTTGTTCGTGACTGGGTGAAAACACAGGCGATAATTATCTTTCTATAATCCGCTAAATTGAAACAAAAACATAGCCTAAAACCTTAATTGCTAATGATCCTACAAAAAAACTCAGTTAAATTAGAAACACCCTAATTTACATATGAAATTAAGCATGGACCATAACTGGCGGCAAACCGGATTGTCAGTTAACGAAATCGCTGTCAGATCAGTGTAAACATTGGGGAGATAATGAGAGAAAGGATACCTCGCTGGAGAGATTTGATGCAAACATAGCCATTCCTGCCATTCCCGGAGAGAGGATTTTTTTTTCAGTTCCGGCGATCGTCGGGAAGTTGAGTATAAATACGGCAATCTATTGACTTTTTTTGTGAATTACATATCCACCTCTTCAATTTGTAAAAATTCACTCCGATCCTTTTTCTTAGTAATTTGTTGATCTAACCACCTATTACTTTGGAGAAATTGACAAATAATCACTTTTTGGGCCACTAATCCATTTTTAGCCATGATCTTAAGATTATTAATGTTTTAGCTATTTTTGAATATTTTTGATGTGCTTTAAGTTTCACAGCTATTATAAAAGTTGAATTTTGAAAATTTAATTCAATTTTAATGAAATGGTAATCATACAAGTAAGTGTATGAATGGTTACTAGCTTTGCTTATAAAAAACATAAAATGATATCGCAACAGTACAAATATTTACAAATAATTGTGCAAATGATTACTAATTTGTTATACTTGGACATAACATAAATGATAACTATGTAAAGGGATAAAATAACCAAACAAAATAATTGTTAATATTGTCATAACAAAGCACAATGTATTTTATAGTCGCATAAATGTCTGAAGATAGTTATAGAGGGCTACAACTGTCACAATTGAATATAATTAAAAAAAAGTTTAAAACTATCTAAAAGCTAAAGAAGAAAAGAGTGTACTTTACTAAGATATATTTAGTGATGTTTAGTTAATATGATATTATTTATACGCTAGTGTTTTTTAATTGTTTCTTTTAAAATTTTATGTTATTATATACGATATATTTAAACCTCGTTTTAATTTTAATGCGGGAATGTTGAAACTTCTTGAGATTGCTAGAGATCACACACTCCCTATGCTTTTGATAGGTTTTTCTTACTTTCCTTAGGAATGCACATTAGACATTCTTATTCAATTTTTCCTTTTATGTAATCACTATCTACCGTTTAAAAGCTTCATAGATAATATTAAATTTAAGTTATGTATTGATATTATACGTGTATTATATAATGATATAATAAAATAAAAATGCAAAAATGTTTATTTAACTTGAACTTTAGATCCAAAATTATATTTAATAAAAGGATTGCATAAAAGTCAGACATATTATCTCTCACGACTTGATTAGAAATAAAATCATGACATATTTTATTATATTATATAATGATAAAATAAAATAAAATGTAAAAATGTTTATTTAACTTGAATTTTAGATCCAAAATTATATTTAATGAAAAGATTGCATAAAAGTCAGACATATTATCTGTCACGACTTGATTAGAAATAAAATCATGACATATATATTTTATCATAATTTCACTTATAATATATATTTAAAACTTTATTTATTTTTATCTATTTCAATTCTAATACTATTTCAAACTCTACAAAAAAATTATGAATTTTGAATCTTCATAAATTTAAACTCCAAAAATTAATTCTGAAACTCCAAAAAATATAACTAATTAAATTTGATTTTGATAAAAATTCGATCAAATTATTCATGTATACCCTTATTTTAGGAAAGTTGATTTTATAAACTATTCATCATTTAAATTATTCATGTATACCCTTATTTAAGGGAAATTGATTTTTATAGACCGTTTATAATTTAATTTTCACGTTTACCAAGAACTATACTACGTACGTACTTTTCGGTGCATATGATTTTTGTTATATACTCTTTTCTTGTTCAATAATAGTTGTCCACTATTGATTTTATACATTTATTTAAAAATTATAGATAGAAATTAGAATGATAATTTTATGGAAAAATTATATGAAATAACAAACTATTAATTCAAATTAAATGTTATAACCATAATTTATTTTATTTGTAATTCGCAACAAATATTTTATTTTTTTGCCATTTGATTTGGTATACAATTAGCTATTTTATACATTTCGATATAAAATGTGTTTGTGTTTGTATAAAAAGAGAGAAAGTGTATATGCAAATACAAATAAATATATTTTCATTATATATACTTATAATTATACAAATACAGATCTTATTATACAAATTACAATATATAAATGAATTTATACAAAACTGAACAATTTGTATAAAATTAGATGTATGTAGCGAAATATACAAATCAAAAGCTCCATGGCAAACATAAATTTGTTATGGAGCGCAATTATATAAACTATAGTTATAACATACAAATATGATTTTTATATTTGCTATATGTGAAATTTGCTCTAATTTTATTATATGAATATAATAAAATAATAAAATACTTATAATTAATGATAAAAATAAATTAAAAAATTAAATATAAAATTGTTCATCAATGCAATAAAGTAAACAAATATTATTGAATATGCCAAATAGTACACTGAACCACGGTCGTCGAAGAATATCTGTATGTCACAATTAGTCAATAGTAGTTATATCAAAATTCAAAACTAAACTAATTAGTTGCCCTAATCAAATGGACTAGCAATGTAAAACCCCAAACCTCATTCTTCTTAAACCCCCGAAGGTTCTACATCAATGGCCCTTTTTCTGTCATCATCCTTCTTCAACCCTCCGCTTTCTTCTACCAACAACCAAAACACTGCAAATTCCCGTCCAAAAACTGCACAAATCAGTACTGTTAGTGCCGTACCTTTATGTGTTCCATCTATTTCGTCTACATCGTTACCTGTAACTCCAATTCTGAAACTCGACAAATACAGCTCTGATTACTCTCACCTGTTTCCTTCACTTTCATTTTCCAATATTCTCTTCTTTAAATCAGCATATAATGTTCAGGTTATAGCTGGGGAACACGAGCCGGAAGAGAAACTCATCGGCCGCTTCCGCAGGGAGGTTTTCAGAGCTGGAGTTATCCAAGAGAGTAAACGCCGAAGATTTTTTGAATCTACTCAGGAAAAGAAGAAAAGGAAGTCTCGTGATGCTGCCAGACGAAACCGCAAAAGGTTTGTATCGATTTTTCCTTTTTCTCATTTATCGTTGTATTCCTCGATTTTGCTCATTTTAGAAAGAATGATACGTAAATTGGTACAGCTTTTGCCTTTTGTGGCATAAGAACAATGACATTATTGGGTGCGCTGAGCTTGTGAGCTGACTCAGTTCCACTTATCTTTGCCGTATATTATTAGTGTTGATTTAGTTTCAGAAAGAAACATAGTTCAACCAGTTAAAGATTTCATGAAGTAACTACACCGAGAAGGAAAAAGAAGCCGTTAGGAGAATAGATAGATAAAATGTACGCATTCCACCATAAGTACCATGTTATTAATATGGTTCTATTCCCGATTAGTGTATTGCTTGAAAGTTTGAAGTTGCGTGATTCATGTAATTTCTTCATGGAGGAGTTCAATGTATAACATCAAAATTATAAAGCATCTTCATTGGTGCAAAAGTTATTTCGAGGTTAGAATAAAGAAGAATGGGATAGTGTAGCTGAGCCCCTTAAAATTTGTCCAGACTCTAGATTAGGCTTTCCCTTTTAAACTAAGTTTTGTGGCAAATCTTATGCTTTCACATTATCATATCATCATAAGAGGCACTAATTCCATTGTTGGTTGTCATAGAGCAAAAACAAAAAACTGAGCTAGCGTTTGGCCATAGATTTTCAAATATTTTTGGCAAATATTATTTGGGTGAAATTTCACCATGTGTTTGGCCATAGTATTTGTGAAACATATTTCATTTTTTTAAGAAATATGATTTATACCCACAAGTTTTTAAAACTATCAAAACTAACCATAAATTTGTATTACATAGTAAAATAAAAATGTCACCTAGCAAGATTCATGACTTCCGCAACAAATCAACAAGCATCATTACAGTAAATATTCGCATTGTTAAAAGAGACTAGTACAAATCATGATAATGAAACTATAACTAATATGAATTTGAAAAAGAAGAAGAAAACAGAAGGAAATAAATATCGCAATCACTGAAGCACCTCTGCCTTTTCTTCCAGAAGAGTTCAAACTATTCTTTAATAGAATCTTCCCACATTCTATGAACAATCTCTTCTCGATGAACTTGCATTTGCAAATTAGATGATCGAGAAGATGAAGTGATGTTACCCTGAGCCGATTATTCGTCATTTTCATCAACAACCATATCATCACTTTCATATTCACTGAATATTCCATCACTGTTTTGGTGTTCACGTAAAAATTCATTGAGTTCAAACTTTCATCATCAAACTTATCTTGATTTTCAATTTTTCTCAAAAAACTCATTCCTAACTTCTATCAATCGTGGACCATTGATGGCATAGCCTTTAAATCCAGACTTCCTCGCATCATCATGCAGGACACTTATAAGGATTGATGTTTCTACATCGGTCCATTTATCAGCAGCTAAATCACGTGATTTATTTATTTTTTTGCGTTTCTACAATACAACATCAACATGACAACACATCATATGCATAACTTAATTTTTTTTGGAGTGCACAGAATCTAAAAGCATATCTTTAACTAAAAATGAAAGATGTACGTTGCACCAGTCGAATGATAAAATAAAACACAAGGAGAAAAGATTCTTATCATAACTCTTAAAACCTAGACAAGAGAACAAATTCATACAGATCAATTCAAGCAAGCAAGATCAATCTAAAGAAAATTCATACATATATGCTCTTTATAATAGAAAAATTTATTAATTGAGTTAGTTGGCAGATGGAGAGTTAATTGAGTTGGTTGGTGTTAATAAATAGAGTGTTTTTGTAAAAGATAAAAGTTTGGTGTTAAATTTAAATTTTTAAAACTTTCCAAATAATGAGATTTGGCTTTGGGTTATTTGCCAAATAATGAGAAAGTGTATGGACAAACAATATTTGCCAAATTTTTTCCCAAGTTTTACTTGGGAAATCTATGGCCAAACGGGCCCTGAATTGGTTAATATAAGTCATTTCTTTTTTGTAAGTCTAAGTAGAACAAAAAAATCTATGGCCAAACGGGCCCTGAATTGGTTAATATAAGTCATTTCTTTTTTGTATGTCTAAGTCTAAGTAGAACAAAAGAAAGTCCATTGTTTGTAGACTGCTTACCAAATATATAGCAGGTATATTTGCTAGAGATCCTGCAAGAGTTTTGATCAATGAAGCTTGTGAGAATAGATGGTGCTTACATGGAAAATAGTCTTTTATGTATTAATATTCATGGATTTAGACCAGACTGAGCCAAAGTGAGAATTTCTCAAGTCCCTCAACTTTGATCCAGTAAAACTCGACCATTGACAAATTTTCTCATTGAACGAGAAGTACAAAAATATGTCAAATTGGTAAAATCAATTTGTGAAATCTTTGTTGTTTCCCCTTCCTTGATCTATCTCATATAGGTACCAGTAGAGAACTCCATGTCCAATCAATTGATATCTCATAAAGCAGGATGGGAGAAGCATGATATTTTTTTCATCATTAAGAACAAAGGAACATATTGATGTAGCCAGCATGTAGAGTAGACTTCTAAAGGAAGGTCTTTTCAGTTAATATTGAAAATGTGATTAGCATTTTTGAACACTTCTATTCCTGCATGCTATGTTGCTCGGACTCTATGGGTGTGCAAAACATCTCCTACCCTCCAATTTAGCTTTCTTTTTGTTGGTTGAAATTATTATATACAATAGTTACTTCTTTCGTCATATTCAGTGGAAATAAATTCGAAGATGTTGGAACTCTTGTTGCAAAAGTAGCAGAGGCAGACACTAGTGGTAGTGTGGTACCTTTCACCTGGAAACAGACTGCATGGACAAAACTTTAAAAATGGGGTATTGGAGGGAATTAGAATGATGAAGAAGGGAACCTAATATTTTGAGCTATATATATAACTGAACTTGCATTTGTGGTTGCACATTGACCTTGGTGCATAATTATATCTAGTCTTATTTGATTTCCCTCCTCTTTACTATCAACTGCTGGATCGCAAGGTTTTCTGGTTCTTGGGTAGGTTTAGGTTTGTGACTGTGTTGGCTTCCTTCCTATCCAAAATATACTGGTTTATTTATCCTATCCTAAAGTGATATGGATGTTTTTGCTGAATTTGCGGTCAACAAAAGATGGGTTGCCTTTTGTCATATTAATCTTGGGAAGTAATAGATGGAGTGTGAGAGTATGCCCATCTGAGGGTGGCCAGGAGTGTTATATTAAATGAACCTCTTGGGAATAGCAACCTATATTTTACTTCAGTCAGATGACAGATCTTGACCACTTGAGTTATTGTGGTTGTTCTTGCTAACTTTTGCCTTCATTTTTGATAGTTTATTTTAAGTGTTAGGTCTTAATGAATCGCATGGATACCGGACTAACAATTGTTAATGATGGCTAACCAAGCTCTTCCTTTGTATCTGCAGAAGGCCTCAGCCAAAAGCTCCACTAGGGGATACACAGGAAACTTTGAAGGATGAGGGTTATAAATCTGATGAAGATAAGTGGGACCTCATCGACGTAGAATCACCCTATACAAGACCTTAACCAGCCATGTGAAAACCAAATGGTCTAAGAACAAGGTTTCATATATCAGTTTTTCCTCAAGTACAACGAGCTGCTGCATATTCTCGCTTATTTTGCTTACCTGGCTATATCTGCAATTTGATGTTTTGTGTGAGTCAACACGAGTATATTGTCGTAGAAAACACTAGTTTTGGCATAAGGGTTTCCCTAATGTTTCTCCAAGTTCATACTTATTAAAGATCAATGGAAGGTTGCTGTACATCTGATTTTAGATTTTGGTGCTGATTTTGCAATATGTGGTGATGGTTCCTAAGAGGATATTGGGTGAACCCCAACATTTGTTGTTCAATTTCTGCCACTCATTTGTTGCTGCAACTAATCTTGGGATTGAGACTGTCTATCCATGTGGGCCTTTCACCCCTTTTCCACCCTATTGAGTTAACCTGTAAATCTGAAACAAGAAAATGACCTCTTATTCTTATATAAATTAATAATTTTCTCTACAAGAAAGTAACTACAAGGTTGGTTGTATATGTTTGATTACCACAAGTTATTATCATTTCAATAAGAGGAAAATTAAAATAGACAAATACATATGTATAACTTTAGAAGAAAAGTAATTAGACAATTCACTTATTTGTGTTTGATACGTAAAACCTTGAGGTAGGAGTTAGGGGGCTACTTATTTGTGTTTGATATGTAAATGAGATAGGAGTTAGGGGCTACAGTGGTGGAGGTGAAGATGAAATGTGTAATATTGAAGGGTGAAAGGATGCAATCAATATAGAATTTCACCCACTAAGAAAGTCATTTTACTCATTACCAAGTGACTTATTTTATTAGAATAAATATTTTTTTTTAAAAAAAAAATTAATCGATCCAACGTGATAGAGTTATTACATGCCTCAAACATATGACGTTAAATATATATAACTTCTTTTTAACTCACAATTTAGTGGGGCCAATTTCTTACACATTTAAGTCTACAAATTTTAGGTCTACCAAATTGTGTATGATTTTTTCCTCATAATGCCCAATCCTATAAGATAGATGATAGATCCTTTACTATTCTTTCTTTATATATATTTTATTATGTGTGAGGGCATTCTGGTCAATCTGTCTAAAATGAAAAGTCTCTTATTGGATGAGAGGGAATCTTTACTTAGCATATTGATGATTAATTTTGTTTTCCGTCACTATTTTACCCCTATTTCTCAACAATATTCTCTTTGGAAAGAAAAAAAAATGAAATTAAATGCTTAATTTAGGTATTTATGTTGGTGAAAAATAATAAATATTTCATGAAATACGTAAAAATTGTGTTGAATATAACGTTAGCGAAAGAAATATTTGTTATATTATACTCTCTCTATTTCATATTAATTGAATTTGTGAGGCAACACATATTTATTAATAATAATATTTAAGGACATAATTTAAATTATATTTTCCACGATTGTCCTTTGTGAAATCATCAATATAACCTTATAACTAGTGCTATTTATCTCCTAAAAAATATCAAACTTCACTAAAGGAAACATAAGTATGAAAAAAGTTTCAAATGTCAATCTTGAAATTTGAACAATTTTATTATGTTGAATAATAAAAAAAACTCCAAAAATTCATCTCAGTTAATATAAAATAGAGAATAAATTAGTACTTTCTATAATCAAGTCATATTTTAATTGAAGGTATCCTTTACTTCTGACTCAAAGTATCTCTTTGATGATGAAGGGACAAGCACAATCAATTGTTTTTGCACCAAATTGTAACAATATCATGTGTTTGGATATACTTTTAAAAGTTGTAAAAGCTACGTCCTTCGTTTCAATTTTTTATTTGATTTTAACTTGACTAGAGTTTTAAAAGAATAAGGACTTTTTATCTTATAATTTTAAATTAAAGATGTGTAAAATTTATCAAATAATTTTTTTTAGTTTTATGATTTAAAATATATTGCGTAGAAAGTTGAAAGTAAAGAGTTATTAAAAAATAAAATAAAATAATTTTTTAATTACACTAAAAATAAAAAGAATATAATGGAGAAGTATTTAATATATTACATATTATTTATATATATAATATAACATAAATGAGTTAAATCCAAGAAAAAACTTAGCCTTGTAGATTATTATAAATGTTGCCTAGTAGTCTCTCTATTCAATAGCGGTAAAATAGACACAAAAAATTATCCCTCAGTGACCTGGACAATCATTTTTTAGTGGCATTAAAGTCAAAGAATCTAGAGGAAATTAAGAGGATGTTTGGATTGACTTAAGTCAGTTTTTGACAAATATAAAAAATAATTTAAAATAAGTAGAGTAAAAGATGACTTAAAATAAGTTGAAAAGTGTTTGGCAAGGTAAAAAAATGACTTAAAATAAGTCAAAAACCAAAAATAAATCTCCCCTATTTTTTATTTATTTTTTTACTTAAAAGTCATCTCAGTTTGATTTTTAATTTTTAACTTAAAAATTGTTTTTTTTAAGCGGATCCAAATGGGTCTAAATGTCCATTTTCAAAAATATATTTGTGGCATTCGCCTGCGGAGACCCCATTTCTCGAATTCTGCGGCGCTAACTCTGAACATTTTCTCCGCATTCTTGCCTACGGTCTATAGATAGAATTACTCATCAGTGTACCAACTCCATTTTCCAAATTAGCCATTAGAGAGATACAAATTAAGCTTCAACCCAAGCCATGCAAGTAATTGAGACCTTTTGAGCAATACAAATGCCCAAAAATTCATCTTTTCAGACACCCATTTGCAATAACTAATCAGTTGGCAGAAAAAAAATTTGAGTCTTTGGTATCAAGTTGAGTAATATCGCCATGCTTTTCCATTTTGATCTCAAAGAATTTCAAGAAAAGGTGTCTACTCAGCTCCGACCTTGGCAACGGTCTTTTCAGTTCTGGGTTCGCGCTGCTGATATTTATACTGGTTATAAAGTAACCCCTTTTTCCTCTTTTCACTCTGTATCCACTCTCTATTGAGTAGTTCGATTAAATTTATGTTTGGGGTTCTTTTGTAGGTATTTCAGGTAAGAGCAAGTCTGGAGAAGGATGTGAAGAAACAGGAGGTGATGTGGGAGAAGCAGCACGAGGTTGCTGCTGACAAGATATATAGCATGTGTTCTGAGCTTGGTGGGTTTTTCCTAAAGGTACTTCTGTTTGTCTATAATGGATTTGGTTTCATTGTTATTTATTTCAAATTTCTAAACCTTGAACTGTTATAGTTTGATCTAAATTTGGTTTAACAAGTACTCTCAGGTTTCAATTTATTTGTATGGTTTTGACTTGACAAGTAATTTAGGAAGTGAAGAAACCTTTTTAAATTTTGTGGTTTTAAATTAAAGATAGGTAGAATGTACCAAAATGCATTTTAATCTTCTGGTCTAAACATGCCAGGTGGAAAGTTAGAGTTAAAAGAGTTGCCAAAAAGAGAAAAAAAACATTTTTTTTGAAACTGACTAAAAAGTAAAGTAAGACAAACAAATTGAAAGACATGGAGTACTAATCTAGGGGGCGCTCCGATCCTATTGAGGAAATCACATGATTGTCATCCCTTGTGCTTCAGAAGTTACACATTACTTTGGGTTTTTAATCACTTGCTAGTTACTGTTTTATCAAACTGCTTTGTTTTTAATTTTTATTTAGTTATTTTTTTACATTTTTTTTTTGTATCATAATAGTACCATTTATTGCTGAGGAAATATTCAGTTTTTTTGGATGATGATTAATAATGTTAGGTTGCCCAAATAGTTGGGAAGCCAGACTTGGCGCCCGCTCCATGGGTCAAAAGGCTTGTTACTCTATGTGATCAAGCACCAGCTACACCATACAATGTGATTAGGGTAGTGCTTGAGAAGGAGTTGGGTCAAAGTATTGATGAATTGTTTGAATATTTTGACAAGGATCCACTAGGCTCTGCTTCAATTGCTCAGGTATCTACTTTTCTACTCTCTTTCTTGTTCTTGCTAAATTATAGAATGCTCAAAGACACATTTTGTTGGCAAGAAAAGATGGAAATCGTAGAATGTAAAATTGGGAAAACTGGTTATGTGACCTGTTAAGCGTCCCATTTGAGTAGTCTTCATTTCTTTAAGCTCAAACTAATAAGAAGGAAATTTATGGATTTAATCATAGTATTTAATTCATGTTCAAATCTAAAACATTACCTTGTCATTTCTTTAGTTTAAGACTTGCTGCCTAAGTTCTTTTTAATATTTATGTATGCCTTTTTCAGGTTCATCGAGCAAGACTCAAAGGTGACAAGAATGATGTTGTCGTCAAGGTAATAATTTGAGTGTCATTTTGCAATAATGGTGTAATTATGAGGTTCTAATTGTCGTAAAACTATAGGTCCAACATCCTGGAGTTCAGGAATTGATGATGACTGATATCCGCAACTTGCAAGCCTTTGCGTTATATATTCAAAAGACAGATGTCAAGTTTGATCTGTTCTCCGTTACCAAGGAAATGGAGAAACAGGTGCAAAACATTCATGAATTTGCAATATGCCTTGTACTATTAGACATTTCATTTTCTTTCCTTTTTCATATCCTTATTCCTCTTCGATGTTTTCTTGCTTTGATGTTTGCTATATGCTGAGCTTCTCCCAGTGGAGCGCCTAATTATAATTGTTTCGCTTCCAGGAAAGGGAAGGAAAATAAAACTGGGAATGATTCTTGATCTTTCCAATGATTATGTCAGATCCTTTGGACTTAACAAGTCTATTGTGTTATGGGTGATGCTCTGTAATGCTATAATTAAAGTTCTTCCAGAGAATGTTATGCCATATCTCAACTGCTTGAAGCAAAATATTTATGAAGTCCAGTTTTCTAATTTGATTGTCTGTTGACCTAGTACACCTTACACTTCCATGCTCATTTTTCTTTCAGTCGTTAAATCAGTCTATTTTAGTTCTTAAGTGCCTATGAGAGCAATCAATTTATTATCCCATTCAATCTATGTCAATGCTCATTAGATTTTCATTGTTGAAAGATGAAAGAATAGTTGTTGTACCACATAACACTAGTTGTTTTTCTTCCATAAGTTGAATTAGCTAATATTTTTAATGTTAGTATTAATTATGGATCTTGAACTTAATTGTACATGCTGAGTGATTCCCAATCCCCCATCCACCTTTTTGTCCTGTGATAGAATTCCTTAGCCTCCTTGTTTCTTTTTGCTTCGCCTTCGCATTTTGCAATTCTCTTGGGAGCAGTTTCTAATTTCTTGTAGGGCTTCCATTGTTGTTTCCTTCCCCCTATGAAATACTGTTTTTGAGTTTTACTCTGCAAAAATGATAGGAGTATTACTTAGGAGATGGTATACAATCTTTGATTTGTTCGGTTTTACTTTCTAACTGGTACGTGACTTCTCTAGACTCTGATGTTTGATGTGGGACTATTGTATGTCCGTGAGACTCTAAATATTTCAAGATCAGCAAATATCACCAATTGAATTTGTTGGTATTTGCATGCAGTTAGTTGACTTCCTCCCACTTGGATATTATTACTTGATTGAGTGAATCTAGTAGATCAATTTTTTTGAACTTTTGCATCTTTGAAGTAATCTGGTTTAAACATGTTCATTCAAGATTAGCTACGAATTCGACTTTGTGAGGGAAGCTGAAGCTATGGCAAGAATTCAGCATTTCCTTTGCCAGAACAACAAAAAGTCCCCTGTTCGGGTACCTTGTGTGATACGAGACATGGTCAGCAGGTATGCTCAGGTGAAGAAAAATTGCTTTGTCTGAGTTGCATAGTGAACTAAGATGAGACTAGTAGCTTTAGCTCCTATTTTGGTGATTTCAATTACCTTGTGTTTCTATTACTGTTCTTAGCCTTATTAAGACTTTTTCTTTAACTGGTAAGTGTTTAACTTTGTTATGACTTGACTAAGTGTCGAACAAAAGTTAACTAGTTTCTCCACTGCAATTCTCATTCTATAGTACGTACATTTCAAGTCCTTACATAAGGCTTTTCTTCAGTTCTTTCTGGATGCACTTTTATATGTAACACAGTTTTTGATACATGTGGATCACTTTGTAGTTTGCAGTTTGTTTCATACAAGCTTTATTATGAGCTTTATAGTCTTCCTGATACTGGGTTTATGTATTTCATTTTACTCCGCAAGACATCAAATCTTTGTTTGCATGGGTCGTGGATTGTGATCATATTTTCTACCATCCTGATTTTTCCTGAAAGGAATATTCTTTTCACAGCCTCTTCATGACCTTATAAAAAAAAACCTATTCATGGAATTAACCCTCATACACCGGGTGATACTTGTGTAGTCTACTAAAGTCCACATGCAATGGGACTTGAATGTAAGCTTCATTCAACATCGCTGTTGCAAGATTTTTCTACTGGGATCAGTTCATTTGAATGATTGCATAACAAGTCTATTTTCCCTAGCCTCAGTCATTCTATATTGTTCTTAATGTCATACATTCTTCAGATAAGTTTGGTTCGGGGTAATTTAACCAAATATGAAGAATCTAACAAGTGGTATGATGTTTTTCTTTTAGAAAGCATATTTGATGTATTGATTGGATAATGTGGATATGTATTTTAGTATCTTTCATATATAAGGATAGTTATCACAAAGGTCAATTAAATCTTTCATGGCCAAGAGCATGGAGATTCTGTTTGAAGTGTATGATCTCTCATCTAAAAGCTTAAGTTGTCAGAGAGAGCACACTTTATTTGCTTAAGTATGTCTTCAACATATCAGATTATATGGGAGTGGATGCAGGGTGTTTGCACAAGATTAGTTCTATATAAAGGGTAATAGTTAGCAAATAGTAAAGGATAGGTGGAGTGACGACATGAAATACTTTTGAAAGAACCAGTAAAAAAAGCTTGTGCTTGGCCTATCTGTTGCAGAATTAGATCCTGTAGCAGTCACCTTGAAACTCAAAGTTATGTAATTCACCACTTAAGGTTACCTTTTGTGTTGTATGTTTAGTCCAAGAATTCTACATCTACCCCTTATATCTACTTCTAAAGATGTCAAAGGAGCATTTCCATATGCTTGTCCATGCAGCTCCATAAGTTCCACTTATTGTATCATTTATTTATCTTCTCTGCATTTGTTTGATTTTTCGGGCTTATTTTAGTTGGTTGGTTTACAATGATTGGAATAACTATTGCTTGCATGAATTTTGGTGTATTTCTGTTGCTATTCTCCCTATATTCATCCACCTGAGCAATCACTGTCTTCATGCTGCTACTAGGAGGGTTCTAGTGATGGAATACATTGACGGCATACCCATTTTGAAGCTAGGAGATGAAATGGAAAAGAGAGGCATACATCCTGATGGCAAGTTAGCGGCAGCTGCAAAAATGTAACTCTCTGAATTATCATAAAACATGTTGTTCTGAACTTGCCTTCTTGCTTCATGGATAGATCCTTTCCATGATGTATAGAAAGTCTTCCGCCTCTGTTCCCCTTGAAGTGGTCATTTTTCATGTCTGTATATATTTGAATCCATGTGGAACTCTGGTATGTTCCCTTTTCTGAAAATGTTATAGTGAAGGTCCCTTTTTTATATTCTGAAAATGCAGGAACATCCTTAAAAATCTGTCACTTGCTTATGGACAAATGATACTCAAGAGTAGTTTCTTCCATGCAGATCCTCATCCGGGTAACATTCTGATCTGTAAAGGCTCTGAGGCAAGTGTACATTGGAATACCTAAACTAAGCATTTACAAGTCATCATTCTCGCAATTAATATACAACGGAGATTGTTATTTACATTATTCCTTTTAGGTTGCATTGCTTGATTATGGGCAAGTGAAGGATCTACCTGATGAACTGAGGCTTGGATATGCTAGGTTGGTTCTTGCAATTGCCGATAACGACCCATTAAGGGCATCAGAGAGCTACAGGTGCAGTAATTTACCCTGAAAGCTCTTCTTGTAAATAAATATATATAATTATATATATTTCCTCTTTCTGCTTTCACAGCAAAAGAGAATTTGTGTGGTGTCTGTTACTCTAGCATGGTTCTTTGACAGTTGTTATGCATCAGTGACAGCAGCGGTAAAAACATACCCACTGCAATCCACAGGTGGGGTCTGGGGAGGGAAGGGGAGAGTGTAAGTAGACCTTACCCACTTACCTCGTGGAGGTAGAGAGGCTGTTTCCGGAAGACTCTCGGCTCAAGTAATGCAAATCAAAGCAGTTTGAAAAGGAAAATACAGAAGTAAAGAGGGCATATCAAATAATAGGGAAATCATTACATAGCCTTTAGCAAACAAGGAATAATAACAACAACCAAATAATGGGATAACTGAAGCACAGGAAATAACAAGTAGTAATAGAAATCTAGGATAAGAGACTGCCAGAGTACTGCTACATATCTTATTATTAACTATAAGATGGCAGACCTGGTCATATTTTTGTTAAGAGAAAATGTATTCATGCTCTTTGCAACTATGATTGTGAATCATCTCTCATTAGAAACACCTTCTACTGTACCTAGTTAGTTGGAGCAACCTAACCCCTGTACATAATGTTGGTTCATATCTAGATTTTATCAATTCACTTTCTTAGTTTCCTTAACTTGGGCCACATTTTTGCTTCTTTTCATTAGCTCCCTGGTTAGAATGGAACATTTTGTAATGGAGCTAATAGTTATATTGTCTATTTTTGTATCTTTGCATCTATGGAACATCTTGATGCCATCTATGAAACATCTTACTTCAACAACAACATACCCAGTGAAATCCCACTATGAAACATCTTACTTCATCTGAAAATATATATATCCCTGGACATACTTCATAGGCTCATCACCATTGAACTAGAACTAGTGGTTGATTTTTTTGTAAACTGCACTCTTTATGACTCGGCTCAATCTGATCTAATGCGTAAACGACAGAACTGCAGACTTGCAGCAATCTATTTCAATTTTATTGTTGTACTTGGTAATATGTACTCTTTATATCCTAGGGATCTTGGTATTGAGACCTTGAGCAATTGCGAGGATGAACAGAATGAATTGCTTAGGCTGGCGCAAACAATGTTTGACACAAAATTACCGCCTGGAGTTACGATGCTGCAACCTTTCGCTGAAGAATCTTCAATAAAAAAGATTGCTGTTAAGGTATGTCTTTAAGCTCCTTAGGTAAAAAGTATATAGCTACACTGAGAGTTGGGTCTACTAGTTGAGCAAATTGAATGGATGGCATCTTATTACACAAGTTACTATTAGGACCTAAATACCTAATTTGTACATAATGTTTTGTGTCCGTTCTTTTTGTGTTGCTTCTCTGTTTCTTTTGGGTTGGGAAGGTGGGGAAGTCATTTTGTTGCATTTAGAAATTTGGAGTTGTATCTAGAGGATGCTTTTGGTACAAGATTCCAATGTAAGGATTTAGAATATAACAGTTTCATAGATTGTCTGTGCAGCAAAAGGACTTTATGGTTCAAAAGCCCATGATTTACTAAACTTGCTTAGTATTCATTTGGAATAATTATACGCGCTTCTTCAAATCCAATCCTTGGATTTGATATCTTTCCTATCCCAATTCTATGAACCGATGGATCCTTGTGCTGAGCGCTATCCTGGAAATAGAACTTTAGAAGTAGATAATTTAGAGATGAATGTTGATACTTGTGTGCAGCATCAAATACTTTTTATAAGTGCATCAGCCATGTATTCATCATGTGGCCAATTTATTTTTAATATTTCGCGAAACATAGTATGAGAGTGATAAAATGGTTAATTCCTTTTCTGATACATATTTTCTGCCAAATTTCATAGGGCTTCAACTATGTTCACTTTCCCATTTCCTATCAATCCCTGAAAAACTTGCGTGAAGAATGAATCCTATAGCTCATACTCTCGTATTACTTATTACATTGCCTTAAATGATGTAATGTTGTCTGGATATCCCTTAAGCATAAATGTCTTGGTGGTATACAATTGGATTATAACTGCGAAGGAATAGCACCAATGATGTATTCCTCATGTTACAGGAATTCACAATGGTCTGAAAAGAATATAGATTTCACTTGCTTTTCTGGATCTCACAACTCAAGATATATTGATGCCGCCCTGATCTGTGCTCAGTATTTCGTCCGTCAACCTCTTAAGAACGTTATTCTTTGCTTGATAAATTTTAAAATTGCTGCAGTCAAGATCCCAGTCCATAATTTTACTTGTGATATTCCAAAACCACAGATAATGTCTTTCACCTAGTAAACTTCAGTAGATTTCCTATTGTTTAACCATAAGTCCCCACCTTTGGAAACAATAGTATATTGGCAGTTAACAACATTAGTTTTCCTTCAGTCACATGGTGATAACAGTTGCCAGTTGAACCAGTTGGCGAATTAAATATGCATATACTGTAAAACAATTCTGAAAATTGTTTGTTTTGATGATAGGCTTTTCCAGAGGAACTGTTTTCTGTTCTCCGTACAGTGCACATCCTGAGAGGACTTAGTGTTGGTCTGGGAATTAATTTTTCATGTGCTGAGCAGTGGAGACCCATTGCTGAAGAAGTTCTGTATGTTGCAGGAAGACTTGCAGGTATCTTCAGTTATAGCAATATCTCTTTCAAACATACTAATCCATACCAAAGGGCTTTCCCTGTTTTTGTCATTAGACTTGGTGGGCCTGGAAAAGAAGTGGACATTAACTGGTCTGTCTGTCCCGAATAATTAGTTCTCTGCTAATTTGTGATCCAGAATAATGTTACATTTCTAGTTTTTTTTTTTTTTTTTTGGTTTCTTGCTCGAGATGCTCTGCTGCATATAGCAATTTATGTCTGCACTTTCTTCCCTTACCAAGTAGACCATTTTTCTTTAATCTGATGGTATGATTTTATGTTGCTAATTAGTCCTTCTCTGATTTGCTCATTACTTGCAGCTAAAGATCTGAAGCAAATACATAGACGTGGAACTTCTAGAAGAAGATTTTGGAGATAAGTGTTTGGTGTAGGGAAATGATCAGTATGAGCCTACCTGAAAACATGGTAACTTTTGTAATTTGTCATAATCATAATTGATTCCCTTAGCTCCATCCTTGTTATGGATAATTCAATTATAAAAATTTTCCTTTTGCGAGTTGTATTGGCATAGAAAGAAAGTATTGTCAGTAACATTGACTACAGTCTACAAGCAGTTAGTTATGCTCAAAAAATCATTGACTACCATCAGTAGTCTTATTCAAGCAGTTGTTAGGTTGTGTCTTGATTTTTTTTGGGACCAACAAACTGGGCTGTGATTGAAGGGGAAAGAAACTTCGCCAGTAGGTGAGCAATAGGAGGAGAGTTTTGTGTTTCTCCAAATTCTTTTTCTAGCATTCTTGCTCATGCATCTTAGGTTTAGGCTTGAACAATGATTTTGCTTGTATTAGCGCGAATCCACTGGGATAAACTGTTATGAGATTTTCTTCCTTGTGACTTCTCTACTGCTTCTGAAATGGAGTATAGAGTTTGCTTAGTGTTGTGCATTTATTCTTTTTCGTTTTTAATGTTTTTCTTTCCTTTAGACTTCTGTTTTCTCCTTTTAAATCTTCTTTGATATGCGTTACTCGAGTTGAGAGTCTTTCTGAAACAACACCCTTACCTCCACAAGGGTCTAGGAAGGGGTAAGGTGTTGTACACTCTATCCTCCCCAAACCCCACCTTATTGGATTTCACGGCCCATAGGGTATGTTGTTGTCTTTCCTTTATAGGAGTACATAGCAGTTGCTCCTTTGAACTTCTTGTAACTTCTCTGGTTAGACATTGATATAGATTGAAAAACCGAACAGTTCAACCCTGTCGCAATAACACTCAAAAGAGTGTACTTATTGAATCTTACCATAACTGGTATCCCGTGGAATTAGTCGAGGTGAGGGAAAGACGCTCTTGGTTAAAACCAAAATTGTTGCAAACAAAGCTAACCATTGACTTAAGCAATTTAAAAGGCATATTAGTTCCCATCAATTGATACTTGTTAGGTTTCTCCTCTTTCTAAGCATGACGGTAAGTATAGACTGACGTGAACTCAAATTAAAAATTATTAAGTCAAAATCAATAAGTCACTTTGGTACCAAAAATTTCCCATAAAATGGAAACATAATATAGTTAATTAATTCAAGTTTGCATGAGCTACTGATAGTGCCAATTAATAGTAAATTAATCCAAACTTTGTCAGCAAAAAGTGCAAGTATTTCTAGATTGGCCAATGTTGTGTACTGATTAATTTAGTGAGTACAAGGAAGGAACCTTCTATTCCCCCTTAGTTATTAATCCCTCCGTTTTAAAAAAAAAAATGTATTTTTTGATTTGACACGAAATTTAATCTTATGATCTTAAATTAAAGTTATGTCAAATATATCAAAATATTCTTTAATTTTGTGGAAATGTTGCCAAAAAGGTAAGGAATCTTTTTTTTTTGAAACAAACTAAAAAGTAAAGTAGGTCATTTTTTTTTAATCGGAGGGAATATTTTGAAAAAATATGTTGAAAAAGGAATTTCATTTTTATTTATATTTGCGAATATGTATTCTTGTTAACCTTAAGTACATGATTAGCATATGCTATGCCGATGTATATTGTGATATTGATAATAATCCACTCATAAAAAGTCATAAAACTGCTAAGATGTTTCTTTTCTTATGACGTTCACATAGGAAGAATTAAGAATATTATGTATTATTTTTTCTTACTAATCAAATCAATTACGCACTTAGTTTTTCCTATGTTGGCCGGCTGATGTAACCCTAATTAAATTAAATTCCTAATTAATTGTCAACTGGTTCCACTAAATTTGGGATTCACTCTCCAACGTTAATTGTGGATTTTGAGAATAATTACTACATTCCCGCTTCTAAAAGTTTATCCAAACAAGCTATAAGTCCTATTGCGTTAAACGTAAATAGGTTTGATAATGTAAGTCCTCACTTTCAATAATAGTTGTTCATTATACTAAAAATATTTGTCCAATTTAGAAAATCAAGAGATAACTTTTTGTGTCCATTTTACGCTTGTTATTAAATACTGTAGGATGATATGGTAATATTATCCTTATTATTTATTGTTTCTTAAGAGGTGTGTCAAGTCAATAGTGGACAACTATTATCGTCAAGTGAATAATTGACAACTATTGTTGGACAGAGGGAGTACTTCATGGGTTCACTTTTACTTGTCCACTATTCCAAAAATAGAATTTTCATTTGCACTTGTCACTTAGCATTATTTACTTAATTCTTAAATCATTTTTTCAATAATATTCCCTCTGTTCCTATTTATATGTCATCATTTTAGATTTCACGTCACTTAAGAAATTAAGTAAGATTATCATTGTACCCTTAGTCAAGTTTTCAAGAAGTGAACATAAATTAATTTATTTTGATTAATTAAATCGATCAATAAACATGAATTAATCATTTAGTTTTTCTATATTGATCAAATTCATGCTTTCAAGGCCAATAACTCTCAAGAATAAAATAGGAAGAATAGTGTTATAGTATTGATTTTGTGAAGTGACAAGTATTAAAGAACATTTATTTTTAATAAGTACAACATGTAATTAAGAACGGAAGAAGTACCAAACATCAATTAATAGAGATTGGTTTTGGACCAATGACGAAAAGGTTTGACATTGTTTTCTTGTTTTAATAAAAGAAACCATAGGAGTAGTTATCATGATGATTTATAGTTAAAAAACAGTAAAACAATGGAGTTGACATGTTCCACTTCTTGGCTATTTACCTTGTTCTATTTCCTATAATATTCACAACTTTGGAAGCTTCTAATGAGAGCAACAATATTAATCTTGTGCCGTTTATCTAATATAATAATAAAATAAATTAAAGTGTATAATTCTCTAAAAAAAGCATATAAGATTTGTTTCTGCAAAAGGAAATATTTTAGCTTGTATACTTCATTGTTTAAACCAAAAATTGCTCCACTATACTAGNCTATACATATACAAAAGAAAGCAATTGTATAATCTGTTTTGGTATACATATACAAAAAGATCAATTGTATAGAGTGAGAGAGGCGAGTTAGCAAGCGAGATCTGGGAGAGGGGAACGAAAATATATGTATATATACAATTTTCACGCATTTTATACATTTGCGTTTTTGTATAAAGTGAGATAGTGAGATCTGGGAGAGTGGCGAACGAGATCTGGGAGAGGGGAGAGAGGGGAACGAAAATATATGTATATATACAATTTTCTCTCGCTTTATACAAACACAAACGTACTTTATACACTTGCGTTTGTATAAAAAACGAGAGAGGCGAGGGAGAGAACGAGAGTGGCGAGCGAGATTCACCAGGAGATAGGTGAAATAGCAATAGTTTGCTATGAGGTGCAATTAAATCAAACTATATTTATAGCATTTAATTTGAATTAATAGTTTGCTATTATATACAATTTTCCCTATAAAATAAATTAAAGTGTATAATTCTCTAAGAATTTTTTTTTTAGCAAAGAGCATATAAGATTTGGTTTTGCAAAAGGAAATATTTTAGCTTGTATAGTACTTCATTGTTTAAACCAAAAATTGCTCCACTATACTAGCTTTGGTTGTTTGAGGTTACTACTATTTTTTCTCTTTTCAATTTTTCCACTACTAAAAACAGGTCAAAAACCGAGGGTCAAAATTAAGGTGGATAGGTTTAATGAATCGACTTAGTCCCTCAATTTCTTTCACAGTTTTATGGATTGACTCTATCTCAATTTTTTACCTGTTTTTAGCAAGTTTAGCAGAATGAAATATTTTTAAAAAGTAAATACTTTTCTTCTCATGCCGGTAAACTTCAAATATTAAAAAGTTAGCATAGCTTTCATAAAATACTCTAAAGCCGAATTAAAGTGGACTACCAAAATTCTGGTTTTTGTTTGGTATCTTTGTTAATTTTAAAGTAACGTCATGACCACAAAATATCATAGAATAGGCAAAATGATTTTTTAAACAAAATGGATTAAATCGTAAACACACACACAAAAAAAAAATTGTACTGTTAACACATTTACACCAACAAGTTTTATTTTTAAAAAAATTGTGATTAATCAAACTTTTTTTGGATGGTCACCTGTTTTTTTTTTAAAAAACTAATAATTAAATTGTAGGGAAGGGGAAATGAGAGATGGGATTACAAGATGAGAATAGAACCATCACCAATAAAGTGAAAATTCATGTAGCCAAACAATTGAGTTATTAAGAGTGTCGTTTGGGTGGTTACCTATGATTATTGTGTGGCGGAACAGGGCAAAATTTTTGTGGGAGTGGGCTCCGTGGTGGAAAAGACCATGTGAGGAGGAGATAGCGAAGGTATCAATAAGGAGGTGTGAGAGTTTGACCGAAGAAAAACTAGAAGACGGTGATCCGATATGACATGACATATCTCTAGCTTATCGCGGACATGACTCAGAATTGCTAGGTGTTATAGTGCTTTTCCAAGGGAGATGGAGGGAGCTAGTCTCCTTTTCTCATCTTCTTCTTATTTAGTAGTTTTACTTTGATTGTGCCATTTTGTTGTTATCTTTCTTTCTATCTTGTTATGATTACACTTCTTTTAAGCTGAGAGTCTATCTGTTTTCCATGGTAAGGATTAGATCTGAGAATATACTAACCTCCCCAAACCCACTTATGGGGTTTAGGGCATGTTACTATTAAAATTTCTGACTCCGCCACTAGGTTGAGGAGGGACCTGTACTCCCTTGATTCCGAACTTATGGCGGGTCACAGGGAACTAATTTCTGGTTATTTTAAAAGATGATGGTTAAGGTTAGTTTGCGTCATGAAATTTAGAATGTAGACTGTAGAGCCACCAAATCAGGCTAAGAACCAGATTTTAAAGTCCAAGGCCATGGGAGCTAATCGGTTGCTCTATGTTTAATTTAATATTTCTTTTCACAGACAAACTCTCCCTGTCAAGTCCTTTTTGAAGTAGTAGTTAAATTAGTTACTACTATTACATTACATCCAATAGCATCAAGACAAAATATATCGAAATTATCAATTGACACAAGAAACAACGCCCATGAAAACTATTATATATGAAACCCCACTTCACCTGTTTAGTCTTTCTTTTAACCAGCTTTAGTTTCTTGAATTAATAAAGAGACCAAAAGAAAAAAAAGAAGAATAAGAATGATTCATGATATGGCTAATGTTTTTCTATCACTTGAGCCTTGTAATGGTGATCAAATTGGTTATGATCCTATGGAAAATGGCCTTTATCTTAGTCATCACAAAGAACTGTCTTATTCTCTTAATCCTTACACATCTGTTTTGAAGAGAAATGCTCCTACCAATAGCATGATCATTTCAACCTTATCTAATGACAGTGGGAGTTTTAAAAGGCTAAGGAGAACCCCAAGTCTTGGTGAGTCTTTTGGAAGCAGCACTTTTTATAGTACTGATAGCAGCAGCAATTGCAGTTTACCAAGAATTGGTAGCACTAATAGTGTGAATAGCTTGTCATTGCAACCAGGGCTTCATTTTCGCGATCATGTTTGGGCATTGAACCAAAGGTACCTTGCTGCTGAGGCTATTGAAGAGGCAGCAGCTGATATAATTAATCAGGAGGAGGAAAATGGGGAAGGTATGAAGTTAGTCCAGCTTTTAATTACTTGTGCTGAAGCTGTGGCTTGTAGAGATAAGTCCCGTGCATCGGTGTTGTTATCGGAGCTACGTGCCAGTGCATTAGTATTTGGGACGTCTTTCCAGCGCGTAGCGTCCTGTTTCATGCAGGGGTTGGCTGATAGGCTGGCTCTGGTGCAGCCGCTTGGCACGGTTGGTTATGTTGCTACCCCTGCTATGAATAAAACAGACATTGCCTTGGAGAAGAAAGAAGAAGCTTTGAGGTTGCTTTATGAGACATGCCCACATATTCAGTTTGGTCATTTTGTGGCTAATTGCTCGATATTGGAAGCCTTTGAGGGAGAGAGTTTCATTCATGTGGTTGATTTGGGAATGAGCCTTGGTTTGCCTCATGGTCACCAATGGCGTCGTCTTGTTCAGAGTCTTGTTAATCGCCCTGGACAGCCCCCACATCGCCTTAGGATCACTGCTGTTGGACAGAATATCGAGAAATTGCAAATTATTGGAGATGAGCTTGAGGACTATGCAAGAAGCCTTGGTATAAATTTGGAGTTTTCAGCTGTGGAAAGCAACTTGGAAAACCTTAAACCAAAGGACATCAAAGTATACGATGGTGAGATCCTCGTGGTTAACAGCATTCTTCAGCTCCATTGCGTGGTGAAGGAAAGCCGCGGTGCTCTCAACTCTGTTCTGCAGGTAGTTCATGAACTTTCTCCAAAGATTCTAGTCCTTGTGGAGCAAGACTCGAGTCACAACGGACCCTTTTTTCTCGGGAGATTCATGGAAGCACTGCATTATTACTCTGCTATCTTCGACTCCCTTGATGTCATGCTGCCTAAGTATGACACCAGGCGAGCCAAGATAGAGCAATTTTACTTTGCAGAGGAGATTAAGAACATTGTGAGCTGCGAGGGACCAGCTAGAGTGGAAAGGCACGAGAGGGTGGACCAATGGCGTAGGAGGATGAGCCGAGCAGGTTTTCAAGCAGCACCTATTAAGATGGTGTCACAAGCCAAACAGTGGCTTGCTAAAGTGAATGGACATGAAGGATTCACCATTACAGAAGAGAAGGGTTGCTTGGTTCTTGGATGGAAATCGAAGCCTATCGTGGCTGCCTCTTGCTGGAAATGCTGATCGATCATATGATCATCTTCTACAACAATGTCATTTTAGTGTGCCTATTTTCAATGTGGAGTTCAACAATAAGAACATCTGATAAATTGAGTGTCATTTTTCAGATGGAGTTTGTGATGAAATAAAGTTAGGCAAACATTTTTATTTTGGTTTTTTGGTGTATAGCTTCGACATTTCTTTCATTTTTTTTATCCTATTTTTCCTTCCCACAATCCCAAGTTGTCTGTCAAAAATGTACATGTTATTAGTACTTTCCCGGATTGATATTTACAAATTACAGGGATTGTACATAAAGAAAAGACATTATCTTGTTCCACTGCATATACACATTTGAAGTTCGATTAACTCAGGTTGAGCTCTGTTACTTAGTCGTGTTTAACCAAGCTTTTTATATTACTAAGTCAATTCGAGACTGAAGCGTACATGTTTTCACTTATGGAATGTTTCTAAATTGAGACTATAATCATTTGATATTCAATATTCACTGACCTGATTAATCCAGATTCTCATTGTATCAAAGAAAAAACTCTCGAGTGTTTCACTATTTCTTTGATTAAGATGAACGAATTTCATTCATACCACAACATACATTGCTGACTACTATAGAAATAAATTAAACTCAAAACACTAAACGAAGCAAACCTTAAGGGGAGATCTCTAAAATTTTCCGAAAAATAAAGATAGGCAAGGAGGGTAATTTAGGCAATTCAGTTTTTAGGAGTGGCACCAATTTAATGGCAAAGAGGAACCTGAGGCGAAAGTGAGAGAGAAAAATGGAGAGTTTTTGCATTGTAGGAGCTAATCCTTGTGTTTCTTCTTCTTCACTTTCTTCCAAAACCAGTAGCTTATCCTGCGCACTCTCTTGCAGGCTTATCCTTAACCCCATCAAGAAACACCATAATTTAGCTGCATTTCAACCAGCAGTTCATCTTTTTGCGAGTACCCAATCGCTCCCCCCTGGCTCCAAAAGGAACCATACAGCTCGTATATTCCTTCCCCATTTGGTTGCTTCCATGGTATGTTAAACTCTCTTCTAATGGTGTATTTTAGTTGAATTTTTGCTTACCCAATTGTATTTTGGGGTCAATTTGTTGTTTCAGGAGGAAGTGGAGGAGACATATATTATGATTAAGCCTGATGGGGTTCAAAGAGGACTTGTATGCTCTTCAGCTTTTTCTTCTTTGTTTCGACTTTGGATTGTTAAAAAAAATTATGAAGAGCAAAACCCATTATTCTTAGCTCTTTGTTTAAGTTTTTGTTTAATGTTCTTGTTTAATTATGATAGGTTGGAGAGATTATTTCAAGATTTGAGAAAAAGGGGTTTAAGCTAACTGGATTGAAGCTTTTTCAATGCCCCAAAGAGCTGGCTGAGGTTTGTCTTTTCTGGAGCTGAGTTTCAATGTGAATAACAAAAATGAATTTCAATTACTTAGCATTCCTACAGTTCTATTTATGCCCTAATCCACCCCCACCCCCAACACAAACACACACGTTCTCGCGAAACCTCTTTTACCTCCCTCCCTACCATTTAAGGCTTGGAGTTCCTCTAAAGTATTCAATATGTTCACAGAATTTCGCTTCTCAAATGGTGTAACTGTAGGAAGTAGGAACCATAGGATGAATTTTGATGATGCATCTGGATTAGAAGTTTAATCTTTAACAATATTCATGTCACAGTTTCATATAGGTTGGACTAATGGGAAATAAAAAGAAGCATGAATCTAATGGGAAGTAAAGAAACGCAATCCTGTACAAAATAGAAGTAGGACCTTCACATACAGATGAATCCTTTTTAAGCAGTAGCTAATGGATTGTTTGACAATTAATTTCATATGTACTATTAAGATTGTATTGATTTTTCTACTTTTAGTTACTTTTTTTGCTTTCAGAAAACTAGAGATTTGTGTTGTTATGTTTATTTTGTCGATCAGGAAAAAAGAATTGTATTACTATGTTAGTGTTATGAATCATTTCTCAAGTCTATTTGTAGTATTTATTTCCTGTTAATTTTGTAGTTTTGGTTGTAGTTGCTCAGAAATTCTTAATTGTTACAGGAACATTACAAGGACCTGCAATCCAAATCATTCTTCCCCAAGCTGATCGATTACATTACCTCTGGTCCTGTTGTCTGTATGGTAGGATTCTTTCCATTTAGCCCATTTCCATCATTCACCAGTTGAAACCAAGCTATATGAAAGTCCAATGAGTTTTACCCTATATTGTGTCTTTGACGATCTGCCGATCTTCCTAATTTCTTTGATTGTATTCTATCTCTGGCAAGGCCTGGGAGGGTATTGGTGTTGTAGCATCTGCTCGCAAGCTAATAGGAGCAACTAATCCTCTAAATGCTGAGCCAGGGACAATCAGAGGAGACCTTGCTGTTCAAACAGGAAGGTCGGGACAACAGATATTAGTGTTTTGTTTACTCTTTATTGTTCAATAAGTACACAGTCATTGTACTTCAACTTCTCAATATTGCCAAGCACTTACTGGATTTCCATGACAATCTGTTTGCAGAAATGTGGTACATGGAAGTGATAGCCCTGAAAATGGCAAGCGTGAAATAGGTAAAATGTTTGCTAAAGCAACATCAGAATCACTTAATCTGGTTTCTGCACTATGTTTGTTTGCCTGATAGAGTCATTACATGTCTAAAAGTAGTGACTTCAATTTCCATGTCTTTGAGAATAAGTAAAATTTTGCCTGGATATTTATTCGACTACAAACGAGCTCACAGTAATGTTAAAAGATGATAATGCTGCACTCCGCCTTCACTTGGGGTTATCACCCCCAGTGTTGAAATTGTCATTGGATGGCTTTACCTAGATGCTTTTTCTATTCAGGAATGATACTTTTCTTGGTTTTGTACTTTAAAAATGTTCTAGTAAGTGTTGCAATGGTCGCCCCATTCATATTTAACTTGTCGTGTGAACAAATGGAGGAAAAGAACATTGTTTTACTGAGATATGATTCTCCAGTTCACTGCCTAAATCTCTCTCTCATCTCTGTTTTGCTATAATGTGCCTTTGTCTTCACTTTCCTTTGTAACTTTACCTATGGTAACAATGATAGGGTAATCATGAGGAAAGACCAGAAATGAAGTTATGTTGAGGATATCTATACCATCACTCTTTTTATGAAAATACCCCATTTTCTTTAGTTTATCTATCTTATTGTTTATAACATAATCAAAATGGGATACCTAAAGAGACGTCACCTTTTGAGACGGTAGAGCTTAAACAGACTGCAAAATATGCAGTATGTGCTTGTGATGAGCCTCAAGTAATAAAAACTTATTCCAGGAGGCCAAAATAAACAATTAAGAAACTTGTCATGAGACAGTTTGTATTGGGTGGTTTTTTCTGTAGAAATAGGGGCAGGACAGTTGGAAAAGGGTATTCAGAAAATAAAGAAAAGGGAATTCTGGGAGGGTTTCTATCCTCTCGAATGTCTAGAAAGGTTGTGATCTTTATGATTATACAACTAAAGTTCATTATTGTCTTATGATGTGATTTATTATGTCAATAGTGTACTTGTGATTGTTTTGTTTTCAGACTTCTTGTTGTAATATCAGTGTATCTAGTGTGAAACAGCAGTATTTGTTCCTTTATTTACTATTTCAGCAGTAAAGTCTATCAGCTTGCCTGTTCATTCCTCATATAGATGCTTTTTTGACTCGCCTTGTTCATCCACCACCAACCTACTCAAGTTGTTAAATTCTAAAACAAGCTCTCTATGATGACTATGAAGAAGTCAGAGATCTTGTTCAAGACTGTTGTTTGTTGTTAAAGTAAGATGACTGAGGAGTTGATTCATGTTGAGAAGAAACTGAGACCATCTATAATTAGGATGTTTTCAAGTGAAATGGTTAAGTAGTTCTTATACTTTCTAATTTAAGATTTTTGTGCTGATTGAATTGAAAACAGAAAGGGAATTGATGTAATATATCTGTTCATTTCCTTTCTGCAGCTCTTTGGTTCAAAGAAGGTGAACTTAGCTCATGGACACCAGCTCAACAGCCTTGGTTGACAGAATAATGTCTCAAGGAGATATGACTCATCACTAGGATGTGGAGGTTTCAGTTTCCTTAATCTGCAGGGGAAGGATGAATTCAATTTTGTAATACTATCATTCTGCCATTGCAATTAACGTTTCTTTAAAAAAAAAAAAAAGTGTGCTTGTAGTAATTCCAAAGGGCTCATTAGAAGAGTTTTCTGGTTTCTTAGAAGAGCTTGAACACCTTCTTGAATGAAATTGGACGCATTACGTGTTCTGAATAATGGTATACTAAACTTTTGATTTCAGTGGATAATTGGATTCGCTTTGGACTTGTCAACTCAATTTTAAAACAATTCAAAATAGCGAAATAATTGTTTAAAGCATTTGTACATTGTGACAGACTATTAGGATATATCCTTCCTTACAGTTACATATGAATAAAAAGTCGTCGACATTACAACTATTTACATGCAAATTCCCATTCAAGAGGACTTCTAGCATGTACATGACTTTACTAACCATACTTGAAGAAGATAAATTCATCTAGTGTGTAACACAAATGACTAGGAAGAAGCGTGACACTGGTTTGGGTACATGAGTCCGAATAGTCTGTCACCATGTCGAACAAATGCATTAAACAAATATTTCTCCATCATCACCTGCTGTTCGAATTGGGAGGAGAAACCTTACTGTTATCAGTTAGCTGAATATGAATCAAAACTACAGAAGATAAACTTAACACGTACTTTTGCAAAGTTGAAGGTAGCTGACTTCATACCCATGAATAAAATGTAGCGATCCACTCTCCTTTTCCTCATGGAATTCGCTCCAAGTAACTAGCAGCTGACTACATACCCAATCTGGCAGTTAAGACAGCACTGGGTTTTTGACAATGTGTATAATGGAATTTCAACAATATCTTTGACATACAACAATGAAAAGGGAACTCTTCCCAAGAATATGTTATTGCTTCTCATCTTCCGATTGTGTAACTTGCTTCTCATTCTCAGTTCTCTGTATGCTACTTTGCATTTCAAGAAGTTTTTCTTGCTCCTCATCAGCTGCTTGTGGATTTACATCGTTCACAGCCTTAGGCTTGTTGCTCGTGGATTGCTGGTACATAACACCACCAAGCATGCAGATCAAGAGTCCCACTGTGCCAACAAGAGTCGAGTGCTTATCCCAGATAATTAGATTTATCACCACTGTCAATAGTTTGTTCACTATGCCAAGAACAGTAAAGCCAGTCGCAGATATTGTTCTACGGCAAGAAAATCCAAAGAAAGAGATAGCTAAACCAAACAAACACGACAGGGCTACGGGTAACACCACTTGAAAACTGTACCAATCTGACTCATCCTGAATCTCATGCTTTATTTTCTTCAGTTCGCCCATTATAAGCAGCTCAATAGGAAAAAGCATCAAAGCCTCAAGATTGTTGTATAACACAAGTCCCCACGTGTTTAAGCCAATTGTCATTACTACATGCTTGATATAAACAAAATCAATGGACATGCTCACTAAGTACGCCACTGCCCAGCTATAAGCTGTAAGTGTGAACTGGTAATCAGTAGTGACATAGAGCATACTACCAGCAAAGATTGTACCCAGTGACGCCCATGTTTTAATAGCTGGCCATGGTTGGTGCAAGTAGAGGGTCTCTCCTATTGCAACAAAGATGGGGACAGCTGATCTGAAGACAATAAAAGTGTCAACATTGGCATGGAGGAGAAGCTCACTGTTCGTAAAAAGAGAGAGATAAAATATAATTGAAGCTGGCAGAAACCGCCACATTGTTTTAAGATCAAGCTTATCATGTTCTAGGACCTTGAGCCACCCGCACATGAGAACTCCAGCTGCACTTGTGAAATACTGCAGCGCAGTCAGTGCCCCTGGGTAAGGAAATTTCATGACGGCCCACTTGTTAATGATGGAAAGTAATGATGCTGATAGACAGTACCCAGCAGCTACTCCATAAACTGATGCTTGCTGAAGTAAACCATCGTACCAAGTCGATTGTAGACTGGGTGGTGGTGAAGAAGCATCCAGAGACTTCCTGGCATCTCCATCTTTAGGATTTTCCACATCATTTGACATTTATATCTAAAATAACAAAAATACATGTTTTCTTAGTATATTATCTTTTACGTTTTCTGAAAAAGTAGTATATTCTCTTTTTTACAAGCAAGCCTGCAGAACCTAAGCCTGCTGCTTTATACAGAAAAAGTCATATGCCAGAGCATTCACCAACAATCATTTTGGTCATGTGCATCAACCATTTTGAACTGGTCTGGACCAACTGTATGACTCCTCTTAATCCATTCTTCTCTTTAGGCACATTTCATTTTACATTAAATAATTTGTCATTAAGGCAAATTAGGAGCTCGATAAAACTATAGGTTCTTTGAATTTCATACATATCCTTACACAGACATACAGTTCTTAACCAAACTAAAGAAGCTCCTCATGGACACTGATGGTATCATCCATACAGATCCTTTATTCTGGTGTGTTTTATTCTAAGTTACATTCCGTATTGATTCTGAAAAATTGTAGGCCTTTTGAGACAATTTCCTCTCCGTATGATTTTAAATCTACCTCTTTCCATATCACCTTCAATCATCATATTGTCATAAAAATCAAATTTATTAAAATAATACTCCTTCCGTTTCAATTTGTTTGTCTTACTTTCCTTTTTAGTCCGTTTCAAGAAGAATGCCTCTTTCCATTTTGGCAACTCTTTAATTCTAACTTTCCACATAACATCTTTAAAACCACAATATTAAAAGGCATTTTTGTACATTCTACATATAGTTAAAGATCACAAAATTCAAAAGTTTTTTTTACTTTCTTAAACTCCGTGTCAAGTCAAAATCAGACAAACAAATTAAAACAAAGAGAGTCACAACTTAGTGGCGCTCTCCACTTTGCTCCCTGATAACATTCAAGGTATGAGTTTCTCTAATGCGTAAATAAGTAAATTGGTCAGGCACAAAACCAGACGAACTAAACCTTCTGCACTCCGTGCCCGTTTGGATTAACTTATTTTTAGGTGCTTTTGATTTTTAAGTAGTTTTTCAGTTTTGAAGGTGTTTGGAAAGGTTATAAAGTGCCTTTAAGCACCCATTTTTAGGCCAATTTTTTAAAAAAGTAAGTCAAGTAGGATACCATCTACTTATGACTTTTTAACTTTTGACTTATAAGTTACTTTTTATAAGCACATCCAAACAGGCCCTCAGTCCAATGCTACTTCAGTGAGGACGACTCTTCATTTCTAACCTAACTAGGCAATATTAGTCATTGACAGAAAATCCAGTACACTCAATAGAGGTGTCCTCCCATATTCACTTATCAAAGCATAAAATCAAGAGCAGTATTCTGCCAAGCTTCTATTTATTACCGTAAAGGCTATTGGAAAATGTATCTTGCCAGCACGATTAGTTGACTTTCTTAACATTTTAAACAAATTGGATATTAAGAGGATCCACATTTGCTATTGTTCTGCTTTAGATCTATCAACATTACATACTGCATCAAACATACTTGTACTAGATTTGCATTGAAGTACTATCCTCCAGCTAGCTCAATCTCTCTTTTAACATATTAGAATCTGGAAAACAAATCAAGTTGCAATCTCAATAATCACAGTGAAGTAGCACAACTTACAACAACCGCCTAATGCTTCAGAGCACAGGTGACCAGAAGAATTATCCTCCCAAATCACTAGAAGCCACTAGTTTCTTTAGAAGAAAACTCTGCAAAAAAAAGTAGTATACTTAGAAGACAACAGTGAAACAAGCAAGCAGATAACACAAATACAACCATACAAATAGTGACACACATATTGTTTTAATGACAGTACATAAGATTTGGAGCCACAATTGGTTGCGTCTCGATTAACATGGATATGGAAATATAAAATACGGTGGAAGAAGCCAATGACGGTGGATTTGGACCGGTGCATTGACGATAGGTCGTGACAGTGTAAGAGCATTTTGCCTGGGTATAGCTCGAAAATTAGGGTTTGAGGAGGAAGAGAGGGACTCACCGTTGAAGATCACGAAACAGGAGGAAGACGGTGGCCGCTAATGATCCCGGCGGAGTTGTCGGTGGCTCGTATACGCCGGAGAGTGAGAAATAGAGCGCAATGGAAGTAAAAGGACGGATGGGATAATAACGCAAAATGGAAGTAATTTAATGGCTGTTAGGGCATCTCCAACCCAATCCTCTATTTTACTCTCCAAATATAGAGTTCTNGGTTTGAGGAGGAAGAGAGGGACTCACCGTTGAAGATCACGAAACAGGAGGAAGACGGTGGCCGCTAATGATCCCGGCGGAGTTGTCGGTGGCTCGTATACGCCGGAGAGTGAGAAATAGAGCGCAATGGAAGTAAAAGGACGGATGGGATAATAACGCAAAATGGAAGTAATTTAATCGCTGTTAAGCCCTTTGCTTGTTTAAAATTGTCACAATAAATCCTCGAGTTATCATAAAAGAATACATAAGCCCTCAAGTTTAATACATGTACTTGCTTCTTTCTTCATTTATCAAAACAAACCATAGTATAATATTATCAAAAATAAACGTAGAAAATATGATCAAGTAGAGTTGGCTTAACTCAACGAGGCCAATGAAATCCAAATTAGTATTATTTTTTTGGGGTTTTGCTGGCTACTATTGAAAGTTTTTAGAGATTCTCCACTTTTGTATTGCCACCAACCAAGTTAACTCAACAAACTGAGTTTCAACAATCCAATGCTTGTGACGAAAAGATTATAAGAATTGATAATTAAATTGGCCATGATATTGTTGTTGCAGACAAATTCAGATGACTTTGTTGCATACTTCATTAGGTTCAAAACTATCAAGCTCAAACTTATTGAAATTAGACCAACATTGCACCTTTTTTGGTCAGTTAAGATGGAAATGAAGAACTAAATTACAGCATTTGAAGAATTGACTTCATTCATCCATCATTTATAAACAACTCGTGCACATCAATAAATAAAAGATACAAGATGACAAAGAGACCACAATGAGAGCAATGCAACAAGTAGAAGACTTGAGCAATAATCTTAACTCAAATCATAGGGGAACAAATGTGTTCCTGTATTGTGGACAGTACTGAGCTGCTCATCAACTGAGAATTGTTAGGACTAAGTGAAGAGTTTGCAGAACAAGTATTGTCTTCTATATCCATTGCATCCTCCTCATTTATGCCTCCAGCACACTGAGAACTTTTATACCTAGAAAACATGTAAGCAAGTGAAAAGTTGCTCTTCTTTGTTTCTTTCAAGGAGCCTGTGGGCTGACAACTACTGGTATCTTCAAGATATTCCCTGGAAGAATCAGTATCAGTTATTGATGCCTCCTCTCTGGGTGAACCTCCTGAAGTAATGCAACATATATTTCCATCTACTGAACTCTCTGCAGGAAAGCTTGTATCTCGCCGAGAGCCTTCCCGTAGCTTCATAAGAGTTGTCTCTGCATTAGAAGGGGGGAAATTTATCAACTACTAAATATACTAAGTATTCAGTTTTAGAAGTATATCGGCTCTTTATCTATGGCACACTCCATTATCAATGTGATTTCTTGAATCTGAGGAAGTGCTGTACAACTGATACAAATAGCAAATTGGAGGATAGGCAGATTATATGTAAACCTAGGATATGCATATGCTAAAACTGAAATTTTTTTTTTTCATGTTTACCTTGAATGCTATTTCATCATCAATCAAACATGAAGTTTGACAGGCTGCACTACTTTTGATGGAACAACACAAAAGATCATCGTAGAACTAAAAGGTTGAAGTAGAAAATAATATGACAATAAAATAAGCTGGCAGAGAAGGCAAAGAGCACAGGGGTAAAAGTTTCTTCCAATGAAGTTATTCATTCTGATCGTTCATAACTTTATGCAAAGCCCCTCCGTCCCAAATTAAAATTCCTATTTGTTGAACATAATGATAAAGATCAGAGGTCAGATGTATAGTTTAAGGTTGACAAAAGGAGTATATGGTGGCAAAAGTTAGTTAGTATTTGGTTTTTCTGAAAATAGAAGAGAGAATGATTCATTGAGAAGGGAAAACCAAAGCACTATAACTCTTAGGGAAGGAAAATTTAGACATTTATCTGCAGCTACACTTGACTGATTAATTTATTTGCAGCACTTTAACGAATGATTTTTTATTTGCAGCCGCAACCATTATATATAGACCAAAGGGAGTAAATTGAATCCATAGTTCTGAAAACCAAAAGATCATCGAGACCATTTAGATGCTCCTAGAAAAACTCAGAAGCAACCTAAACCATCTTTTTAAGTTCAGTTATCACTGAAATAGACAATGTGATCTGTCTGTCCCAAAACCATGACATACACTTCACAGTGAAATTTGAAAGTGAGTCTAATCATATCAACATTTAAGCTATATTAAGATTTTCCTGCAAAACTTCAAAATTATACCAAGGCAACACAAGTGAATGGAGTTTCCTGTATCTACCATTTTATTGGCAAGACTATAACTACTTCAGTTGTTTCACACTTTACACAGACTGCAGTTCAGGCAGTAACCTGAGATAATACTGGAACTCGATTTCTCATTCCTCATGCTAGAGATGTACAACCATATGATAATTGTCTTATGGGGTCATCCACATTCATTGTATTGGAGCATAGGAGTTTGATTTAATTCCATTTATCTACTTCTACCAGTATATCTACAGATAGTGTACTCAGTTACAAAATTTAAATGGTGTAGCAAGGAAGCTTTGACTTTCTACTACAAGGACCCATAAAACCTTCCTTCAACATGGCTTTTAATAAACAAGCGTTAAAAGTTGAAACATTAATTAATCAGATATTCATTAGCCTGACTGGGTGAAATTAGTCCCATCCTGGGTGTCTTTAATTGGCTCTACCAGTCTCTCAATCTTCCTTGGAATATCCATCATCTTGGTATCGAACTTGTTGAGCTCTCCTTAACCGAAAGTTCCTATTTTGCTCCACTCCTTTCATTAATACTTTAAGCGTGATTGCTAAAATATATACTTACTCCACCACTTTAAGGCAGATGATCTTAAGATTATTACTGCTTACTCTTGAGTAGCTCATATGAGCACATTCCATTCCGCCATAACTACGCTTTAAAATTCAATCCAGCTCTCAAACTATATGATCCTCGCCACCATTCAGCTAATACTGGTAGTTGTCTAACTAAGGACAATTACTAAAAGCAATTATCTCTTGAATCCTAGGTACTCATTGTCATTGACGTTCAAAGCAATTTTATCCTGAATTTTATTCTCTAGTAATTGGAAGTTATTTTCTCAGGTTATGGTATTTGATTACAAAAATAAGGGAATTTGGAGATTCAAATGAAAAGGAATCTATCGTCTTCTACTCATTCTACAAAATCAATTCATTGACAACATAATGTTGTGTTTCTCTCAACAATACCATAACTCATTTAACGATTCCCAATAATGATCAAACATCTGCACTGATGAGGCATTAGTCGCTGCTGCCCAGCTTGCTCACCAGTACATCAGATAATAATAAATCTATTCTTCAATCCTTATTTAGCCACCTAGAATCAACAAATTACAATTGCAGAAGACAGAATATATACCAAATGATTTGCAAAGAACGCCGAATCAATAAGAAGAAAAAAGTACCATATATGGAGAGAGAATCAGCTTTGATGATCTTCGACGATGGCCTCTCCAGCTCCAATTGCTCCAGCGAGCTGATCGTCGATCGTCTTACTCTTCCCAGCATTCTATCTCTCCTCTCTCTCTCTCTCTCTCTCTCTCCCTCTCTCTCTCTCTACAGATTTGAGAAATTTCCCAAATAAGGAACCCAAATCTACTGGGCGGCAAAAACAAAATGAAGTAAAATTAGCGGGAAGTGAAAAAAAAGACGTGGGCTTAAATTTCTTCCTAAAAATATTTGGGCCAATAAAGGACCTAATACCCATTTGAATAGAAAAATGTGATTTTGGGCCTAGACAGCCGAAGTGCACAAATAGCCGATTTTATGACTCTCATTTAAGGTATAGCCTGTTTATAAGTTTTNCCTCTCTCTCTCTCTACAGATTTGAGAAATTTCCCAAATAAGGAACCCAAATCTACTGGGCGGCAAAAAATGAAGTAAAATTAGCGGGAAGTGAAACAAAAGACAAGGGCTTAAATTCCTTCCTAAAAATATTTGGGCCTATAAAGGCCCTAATACCCATTTGAAAAAATGGCATAGCATGACAACCTATAGACTTTATTGGCAATAAATAGCCCATTTTAAATTTTTTAGCAAAAAAAGATTTTTTTAATATTTATTTGGCATTAAATAGCCACATTCTTTTTATAAAAAAATAATTTTTTTTCTGATTTTCTCTCTATTTCCTAGCAGTTAGAGAGAGAAATTTTTCTCTCTCCTTATAATTTGTTCCTTTTTTCTTTTTCCTTATAATTTGTCAACAATTTTTTTTTACGTGTTTTTCAATTCTTTCTTTCTTTCCTTTTTTTTTTCTCCCTCTTTCAAGTTTAGAATTTCTATCTTCTTCTTTGAAATATTTTCATTAAAGATCAATCACAATAGTAACTTTTCACAACAAGTAACTCAAATCATACTAATTTTTTTTATATTGATTGTCTGGATTATTTTTTTAAAAAAAGTTGAGATTTCTACATTTCTTTTCTTGTAGTTGAATGCAAGATTTTTTCTTTTTACAAATTTCCGTATTAGTATTATAATTTTACAACTTTTTTTCTCCCAAAAACTGCAACGTTTCGTGATTACTGGAATTGACGTTTTTTCAATTTTTAATAAATAATAAATTAATATATTTATGACATTTTTTTGAAATATTGAATTTCGTTGATTGAATTTGACAATGAATATTTATTTTGTCTTCAACAAATGTATCTAAATTTGTTAATGATTACAAACGAACATATAACAATGTAAAATTATCTAATTTGTTAATGAATTTCGTTGATTGCATTCCAAAATAGTAATGCAAACAATTGTATACCTATGTAAAATTAGAAAGATACTAATGCAAACAAATGTATACCAATTTATAAATGAATATGAACGAATGTATCCAATACAAATGTATACCAATGTAAATTTGAAAGATATTAATGCAAATAAATGTGTACAAATTTATTATGAATAAGAACAAAATGTATCCAACACAAATGTAAAATTAGAAAGATATTAATGCAAACAAATGTACACCAATTTATAAATGAATATGGACGAATGTATCCAATACAAATGTATACCTATGTAAATTTGAAAGATATTAATGCAAATAAATATAAATGTATACCAATTTATTATGAATACGAACAAATGTATCCAATACAAATGTATAGATGAATACAAATTAATGAATACCAATGCAAACAAATGTATACAAATTTGTTAAATGAATATGGATTGAGTTCAAAGGCAAAATAATTGGTAGGTAATGAATTCATAAGAATACCTTTGAAATAAGAATAATCATAATCAAAATATTATTTGCTAATTTTAAGAAAAAAATATAATTCTAGACAGTATTTTGCTAGTTTTAAGTGAAAATGGTTGGAAGATAGAACAAAGATGACATTAATTTTCTTTTATTATTTTTAAAAATACAAAATAATTTGAAAGGAGAAAGTTTTGAATAATTTTTGCTAGTTTTATGGAGAGATGGTTGGAAGTTAGAAGAGAGATGAAATTAATTTTCTTTTATTATTTTAAAAAACACGTAATAATTTGAAAGAAGAGATCATTCTAAATAATCTTTTGCTAGTTTTAAGGAGTAATGGTTGAAAGTTAGAAGAGAGATGATATTAAATATCTTTTATTATTAAAAAAAATTGAAAAAATGTTGATATATTACTTTTAGGCTAATATGTGCCAATTTTTTATTTGTTTATTAATTGCTAATTAATAGTGGGTTATATGTTGCCAATTGTATGTAACAATTGTCTATCTGTGTCAATTCCTCTACCCATTTGAATACGAAAATGTGATTTTGGGCCTAGACAGCCGAAGTGGACAAATAGCCGATTTATGACTCTCATTTAAGGTATAGCCTGTTTATAAGTTTTTGCAAGTTTAGCAACTCTAAAATCAACTTATAAACCTATTAGATTGAATATTTTTATATATAAAAAAAATATAGATTTGAAGTTAGACTTGTTAAAGAAAAATATCAAATAATTTGTTAACAAGCAAATTCTTCATACAACTGTGTAATACTTGACATGGTGTTCCCAAATTTTAATAATTTTTATTTGAAGTTTGACATGACAATCACAAATTTTAAATATTGTAATCTGAAATTTAGCATAACAATTCCTAATTTCATAGTTGTATTTGATCTAAAAAATTTTAAGTATTAGACGTACAACTTGGGGGAGAAAACAAGGTAAAATACTTTGGGACTCTTTTGGACTTTGTTATTTTTATTCGTTGAACACCTAGATATTACTTAGTCCTAATTATCCTTATGGGCATGAGTGAAATTCGAATAGTCTCAACGTCCCTGAGCAATCACGCTCTGCTGAAATGAGACACATGTGTTTTTACATGGAACTTTTTGTGCATGAATATGCTCTATTATATATCTTTAAATAAAACTGTGATCTTTTTGAATTACTTTTTTCTAGCTAAATTCATAAAACTAGGCGGGAATTAATTTTTTTATCTAACTAAAAGTAATGAATTAATATATAGTTGAAATAAATTACACGGCATATAAAGAAGAAATAAAATGAAAAATACAGTTGACACTCTACTATTTTGGATAACACTTTTAAATTTGGCTAAGAATAATAAAGCTCTGCAATTTTAAACAATTTTTATTTGAAAAAATACAAAGTTAATTAAAATAAAGAGCCATTGCATTTAAATATAAATAAATAAAAGTACACAATTCAAACAATATTATTTTGGCTAAAAAAACGTTAATTTGATCAAAAATAATAAGATCTAGTCATTTTTAAAATAAAAGAAAGAAATATACAATTGCAAAAAATACTCATTGCACGGAATAAAACATGTCAAATGAAATTTACCATTTAAACTCACTTATATATTTATGGAGTCCAATATTGATCAGCTCCGATCCCTCCTTCGCTAATTAATTAACTTTATGCTTATAAGTAATAACGCAAGCCTTCTCTTTTTATTAGTTCAATCAATTTATTTGACACTTCATTCAAATTTCAAAATAAATGTTCTGAAATTTCGGATTGAGATAGTTCTAAATCCGTTGTACTAATAATTGAAATAGCAATATCTACTGATCATTAATAAGGTCTCAAAATAGCTTCTAATAATTGGACTCAAGTTGAAATACATGATCCCCCACAATTTGGGCATCTAATAATTTTGCACTTTAATCTGTCCCCATTGCACTGCTTTTTATTGTACGAATTATACTACTGTTATTTTAAAAATATCCTGCCTCACAAATATTAGTTAACTTTAATTGTAAAGTATTTTAATCTTAATTGGATGGTTAGATAAGTTGCTGGAATACTGAATTAAACCATTTCAGACTCGTTTGGTTGGTCAGATGAAATAGCTAAATTACGATATTTTATGAGATTATTTTATTTCATATATCTTTTACTATATATGATAGGTTTTTTTCATTATTTATATTAAATAATTTCTAAGAATAAATAATACCATCATCAGATGCAAATTAAACTAATCTCATGGGGTAATATTTCGATATTATTATCCTTATCTCATGATCATTTAGTTCGCCAAATGGGATAGACAAGGTCAAGGATATTTCATGAGTAATCCACTATTTTAGTACAAAAGTGGCATAAAATAATAACATAATTAATTAGCTAATACCTCAAATCAAACAACATAGAATAAAGTTAATCCAAAATTATTATCTTTCTCTCTCGTAGAAGAGCTAACAAGAGAGTACTTACCCAGAAATTAAAAGGACTAATGATTAATTCTATTTCATACTCTAAATATGTAAAACTTTTTTATATCTATATACTATTATAGCAAATGGAAACTTAATTAATAGCTACACTGGACATAAAGGTCTTAATATATATAACGGACATTGATACGAAAAAAAACTAAAAATTTTATAACTATGATCAATAACACCTGACTATTTCGATCGTAACAAATTTCATAGGTGAGAAGAGGTAGTAGTAGTAGTAGTAGTGCAAGCAATACAAGCAAGTAAGAGAATAGCAGCAGAAGCACCATCTTCTTCAACATTTGAACTACTCCTCTTGAACTTGTTTGTTTTCCCTTTCTTACATTGCATTATCATATAACTACTATTTTTCACCTCTGTTTGTTGTCTTATCTTCATTGTTGCTTCTACTCTTGACACCATTTGAAAAATAAAAAAAAGTACTTAGATATTTTTTAATACTTCTTACATATAATGTGAATGAGAATAAATGTTGATGCACTCTCTCTTTATATAGCCTCCACCACACACACATGACTCTCTCAGCTGAATTATTTAATTATGAAGTAAAGTAACATGAATAGAAGTGGATAGAATAGTAAAGATGACTTTTGCCTTGCGAGGCCAAAGTTACATATTTGATTGATTGATCAAAAATAGTTAGATTTGTTTATCGTCATATTATCACATTATTTGTTGGTATTGCTCTTTTTTTTTATAGACGTTACACTATTTTAATTTTCCTATTTACTATTATCCTTTATTCGTTGTTTTCTTTCTATTTTACTTGTGTTTGGTGCATTTGAGCTGAGAGTCTTTAGGAAATAACTTTATGTGTACACCCTACCCTTCGAGACTCTGCTTAGTAGATTTGACTGTTCAATATGTTATAGTTATTATTAGTCAAATATACAAAATATATATATACACTATTCTGTATCAACACGGCATATTTTATGTATATTATACATTAACATACAATTACTGGCTATTACTTTGGTGACAGTCAATTAATGTCAATTTATTATTATTATTTTTCGCAAAATGGTGTATAAATAACTTACGAGTTGTCGAATATATAGTAAATAATTTTTTGCAAGGGTACATGCATGTCTTTATTTTAAACCTCTCCTTAAAAGCTCCCTTTTTTTGCTCCCTCGTGATCATTGAACTAATATTCATAAGGTAAAATCAATTATCATTTGAACAATTCTCTCTTATTTTTTTCAATCAATTTATAGATGAGATTTGTAATACTAGTAAATAATTACATAAAAATTGTTATGGGTACATATAACTTAGACATATAAATAGTGAGATTACGGCCTTTCCCAAACTCCCATGTGAATAATTCGTACTTTAGTGGTCCCAATAATTTCAAATTTTGAAAATGATTTATTCCGTTAGATGAGTTTACCCGACATGTCTGTCACTTGCCAAATGTTGTAGTATTATTTCCAAGTAAGAAATTTTATCCACTAATAATAATTATGTTTAAGATCGATGACATAATTTAAATAAGAATTACATAAAAATATGTTTATAGTATTGATTAATCTCATAAATATAGCTTCAAATAGAAAGTTTATAACCTGTTAAAGAACTTAGAACTAGTCAAATTAGGCCTAAGGTATAATTTTTTGTTTAATGCTTTTACATTAGCCAACAATGAAATTTTTGTCGCGATATATTCATATGCTCTTTAAATTATTGATTTTATGAATTTTTAAATATGTAAATTACTTTTCAAAATGCTTAAAGATTGTTGTCTGAATTCACAGTCAGAATAAAAAAGTTTAACCGATCCTTGAATTTTGAATTGTGTTATATAAATTGAGACAGATCGGAGGAAGTAACATCTACCCTTTCCTTGTCTTTTACCCTAGATGGGAGGAAAAGTTTTACATGTTTATGTTCTATCCAACTTTCAGAGATTTCACAGGAAAAGTATAGATAATAATAAACTTTATTTTAGAGCCCACAATTTTCAAAACCTTATACACCACCAAAGCCAGCCTTGCAAAAAACAAAAAAAAGTAGAAAAAGATGGTTGAGAGAAAGGTTAAAGTCTGTGAATATATTGTCTATATGCATGGTTATTCATGTGGTCACAACATTAATAATCATTTTACCTGTCTACCTTTTATTTTATATACAAGTATATCATATAATTCAAACCTAACAAGGAGGGAGGAATGGTCCTAAAAGGGATGGTATTTTTTTTTTGACCGGTGGTTTTCGGGTTAACTTTCGTGCACTCAACCGAGGGAAACTATGTTTTTGCTGTAATTTAAATCTGAGACCTCATGATTCTGAACTAATGCATTAATTTCACGAAAATGTGGGATATACCTGTCACCTTCTAACAATAGTAACTAAATAACTTTATCCATCAAAACTAGAACAGATGGTAACTTTGTCTCACTGTACTTTAAGCCTGAGACCTCATTATTTTCAATCACTTTATTGACCATTGACACATTAATAAGTTCGGTCGAGTAATTAGCTGATTTACTTAAGCCACTAATATAATGAGGAAATTGGTTTCTTTTCTTCGAGTAAACATGTGTGCACATATAACATATTGAAAATTCTTTTTTGTTTTTCATGTTTCGATGTTCGATATTAATATTAGAGTTTGATTAATTCGAATTTGTGTTGGAAAAGCTCATCCAAAGGTATCGTTCTCTATCAAGAATTTTTTCATATCAAAAACTTAAAATTGAGTCTTGATCTAATAAAAAAAGAAGCAGACTTATCAACTACACCACATCGTGATTTTTGAAAATCCAAGACTACACACAAATTGGCAACTATTTTTGCACATGCCTAATACAATGCGCTGATGGTCTTGTTGCTCATAATGCAGCAATAATTAAATGGCCGTTCACCTAATCAATTACAATTTAAGACTAAACACTACTTTGTTCAAGTACTTAAAATAAACTCATCTTGCATATTTTGGTCATATTTAGCATTGGATACTCAATGACTATTCAATCATATATAGTTAGGTAGAATCAACTGCATAATAATGTATTTGTCTGATAATTAATTATCTTAGTTAGCAAAATTATAATCAAAGCTTCATATTCTTATTCGTTGGATAATTCATTAATAAGTAGCTAGGGAAACATTGTTTTTGTACCATCATATTCCTAAAATAGTGTAGATAAATGATTACTAGTAATACATTATGGAGAACATTTTTGAAATAGTAAAATAATAGACATAATAAGGCTCTAAAGTTATAATTTTGATAATTGTTTTCATAGCTATAGTTCTATTTGCTATGGAGATTGCGGTTTGTATATTTCTGCTTGTTTCTATATTTTGCTTGTGAATATACAGATAGAGTAAGTATATACAAATTATGTATTTATACATTTAGAAAATTTTTTAGAACTCCATTTATATATTTCGTTTGCCAATATACAAACAAGATAATTTATTATGATTTTTTTCATAAATCGTATACAAATAGCTATGGTAAGCATATATAAAATTTTAGATTTGTATAATTAGAAATCAAATTATACAAATTCTAGATTTATACAAATTAGATGAATTATACAAAAGAAACGAATAGCAAAAATTGAAAAAACTGTAACCACAATTATAATTTTTTTAAACTATAATTATAATACCTAAATATATAGGCTAAATGTTTGCTATGGTGCATAATTTTCCTTTTTATATTTAGTCAACAAATACTTGAAGTTCGAAATCATGAAATCCCATGTGCAAATCCATGTGAGCATGTTCCAACTGACCCCTAGTTTTGTTATGCTTTGTCACTCTCATAAGTCTTATATATATCCACATTTTTTCCTTTTTATTTATTTATAAACGGGATGTGAGTAATCAGTTTGCACATAATTCAATTATTTTATTAGATATTTATTATCTCCGAGCAATATAAATATTGATCAACTTTAATTTGCCTATCAAACTTGAACAAATGAGAAAAAATCACATACATAATAATATTTTTCCCCTTCATAAAAATCAAACCTGAGATTTCATAGTTCACGTTCCATTAATGTTTCTTGTGTGCAAGAGGTGATCGTTTGTAACAGTATAGCGTTGTCAAAATCAAGTCACAATTCAAAGTATCGTCTTTTGATAAAATATCTCCATATAGGGTTCAATGAGAAAGACTTAATTCTATTAACACATAGTGTACGGAGGACGAATTAGCTTCAATTAACATATGGGATGTCACATGGGTGCTTTCAATTAATTTACGTGCTTTAAATTAAAATAGATTGAATCAATAAATGAATACATTGATGTAAAATTTATAATATTCATATTTAGATGTTTCTGTTATTAAAAAATAGTTATTATCTCGAAAGTTCGAGACTCAAAAATCACAAGAAAAAACTTCTAGAATCTTACATATGAATTTTGAAACTACATGATATATAATAGCAACTTTTCAAAGACAAGACCGAAAAGTGAGCCATGAGTGTTATTTCTATAAAAAATATTTAGGGTTAATATTGACTAAACAATGAGTTATATCTATTCCATTGATCTTAAAATCTTCTTTTTTTGTTTGTTCATTATTTGTTCTTTTATAGTAATTTGCTTAATTACCAAATCAAACTAACCAATCAAGCTCTAGTTAATTATTTTTCGATAGTTTGATTAGTTGGCACAAGGTTTGATTAGTTGGCACAAGCTTGATCGCCTTCTAAATGACTTTCAATTATGTCACCAATAAGATTACACTTGATATATTGTTGTTGGATGAATATAATGACATCCCTTGTTATACATCATGATCAATAATTTAAGTTTAATTAAAAACGGTGAAATGATTTAACACAAAAAATTTATTTAGGTTCGATCTAATAATAGATTTGAAACACTTAAAACTATTTTTATATTAAAAAAAATAATGTAATGTTCAGATCTTTGGACAAGATAGGTTCGGCAATATTCCAAAGACAAAGTTCATGGAATTTCGTAACTATACTTGGTGTCATTAATGAAATGGACAAATTAAGGGAATTTGGTTCAAGTGTATGGACCCATTATTCTTAACATGAAAGTTGGGGTCATGGCTCAAAGAAAATGGTCTGTTGGCTATTTTCACAACATAAAACATTTTTTTCTCATCCAATTATAAATGTGATGTTGATTTAATTCTGCATATAAGAATATTTAAATAATAAAATCAAGATCAAACATGATATTAAGACATAGAAAATAATTTAGATTAGCGACAATGCATGATTGCATACATATGTTTGATGATAGGACCTCTATGGCGGCATCAATATGATAATTACCACAAACAATACAAATATTATGAAGTTATAACCCTAATATAATAGGATTACTTCGCAATATTGTGTACGGCCTAATAATCAATTATCACGGTTATATTTGAAAACATTAGTAAGGTTGAAAACTTATATACTATACATATAAATAAAGAATTTTAATAACTTAATTGATTTGCTACGTGAAATTTCACATTATTGATAAGGGTTCAATTCTCATTTTGTAAATTATAACCCCTGCAATTTCCCCTTTCCCTGCTGATACCGCCATTCTTAAATAATTTATATATAAACTAAACTACGTACTCTCTACTTAACATGTTTTTGAGTTTGAAGTTTGACGTGGTAGTCCCAAATTCCATACTTGCAAGTCCAAGTTGATAACTTAACAAAAATCTATGAATTTTGGCTATACCTTAAAGGGAAAATTGTATATAATAGCAAATTATTAATTTAAATTAAATGTCATAACCACAGTTTGATTTAATTGTACCCCGTAGCAAACTGTTGCTATTTCGTCTCTCCCTGGTGAATCTCGCTCGCCACTCTCGACAGTCTCTCCCTCGCCTCTCTCGCTTTTATACAAACGCAAATGTATAAAATATGTTTGTGTTTGTATAAAGCGAGAGAAAATTGTATATATACATATATTTTCATTCCCCTCTCCCCTCTCTCAGATCTCGCTCACCAGTCTCTCCCTCGCCTCTCTCCCTTTATACAAACATAAATGTATAAAGTGTGTTTCTGTTTGTATAAAGTGAGACAAAATTGTATCTACACATGTAAATACATATATCTTCGTCCTATACACTTATAATTATACAATACAAATATTCTCATGTCCAGTTCTCTTTTGCCTTTCTCTAGGGGTGCGCATCGGTCGGTTCGGTTCGGTTTTAGGTGTTATTGGTTCGGTTTATCGGTTTTCGGTTTGTAAATACTTCAAACCGATAACCAAACCAATAACATATTTCTTATCGGTTTTTGGTTAATCGGTTTATGGTACTTAACGGTTCGGTTTTCGGTTTAACCAATAAGAAAATACCATATGATTTTTCCAACATTTGGCATGAAAGTAATAATCATAAAAGTAACAATCATTTTTCTTGCAAGTTTAGACACTAGACACATTCAAAGGAAAAAGTGTGAAAGTAATAATCGTTTAACCATTAACAAAAAGTGTGAAAGTAACAATCGTTTAACCATTAACAATAAGACTAGTAAATTTAGTATAGTCTTATTGGGTTATCGGTTTAACCATTAAAAAAAATTATAAAACCGAACCAATAACCCAATAAAATTTTTTGCAAAACCATTTAAAAACCGTTAGCCCAATAACCCAATATCAATAAACCAATAGTGTTTTTTTGGGTTCGGTTTATTGGTTAAATCGGTTTTTGCACACCCCTACCTTTCTCTCTTTCTCACTTTATACAAACAGATATTATACAATTGATTCTTTTGTATATGTATATCGAAATAACCAGCTTCTTTTGTATATATGTATAGCGAAATAGTCATAGCAAACATAAAGTTTGTTATGGAGTGCAATTATGCAAACTATAGTTATATCATACAAATATGATTTTTGTGTTTGTTATATGTGAAAGTTGTCTACCTTAAATAAGGATCCTGAAATGGGCTATCTTAATGCCTACTGTATTTGGGCCTGTACAGATAGAATGTGGACCCTAGAATTTATAAGCCCAGTAGTTTGTCACCTATTTGTAAGACCTAGGCCCGAGCCCAACGATTCTCTTACATTACACCAAACCCATTTTCGGTTCTGTGCAATTTTTACTGTGTGGGCCTGTACAGATACATTCTGGACTCTTCCATTTATAAGCCCAGTAGTTTGTAAATAAGATCTGGACCGAGCCCAATGTTTCTCTTACACCATAGCCCATTTTCAAACTCTACATTTCAATTTTCAAGGTGGGATATTCTTGCACAACTTTCACTTCACTTCAAAATACATCGTGAAAATTTCATATATGACATATATTAGACTAATATTTTCAAGTTATAGCAATAGAATTAAACTTTTAAGTTGTAACAATAAAAAATTTCAGGTTGTAACAGTTTCTTTAAAAAAAAGATTTTTTAAAAATAATTGTCAAAATTTGTTTTGAAAAAAAAAAAAAGATAAAAAAATAAAATAATTCATTTCTGAAAAAAAAAAAAGGTAAAAAAACGGAAATAAGTGTGTTAATTAAATTTGAATTGATTGAAGATAATTACTAATTAGCATAAATTAAGGAAATTCAAACTAATTGAGAATATTTAGTTTCCTTATTTCACTCTAATTTGTTAAAATTAATTAAAAATTCTGATTTCATCCATTTTCTTCCACGTTTCTCTCTCTTCGATTTTTTTCCAGAAATCTTGTCACTCTCATCTAATTCATATTCGTTTTTATTCAATAATCTTTATTTTCTGGACGTCTTCTTATTAGTATTAATAAACACATGGTGGTAGATGGGATCCTTCAGGTTAGTGTTCTTTGTGATTTTTTATTTGTATTGTAATACAAACCAAACGTTCAAAAAAATTATGAATATTGATTCTGGAAATAAAAATATTCAGATTTTGTTTGTGAATAATAGTTTTAATTATGGCGTTTTTGGTATGAATATTCACGTTTGAAATTACATAAATTTGTTTAAAATTGGTATAGATTTTTATTTGAACATTCATCTTTTTGTATATTTCTGGTTAAAAAATTACATAAAATTTATTTGAATTTGGTATATTGGTTATACGATGTTAGTACGATTTTAGAATTATATTTGAATGAATTTCGTATACTATTTGTCTAATAAATGACAACTAATAGGTAAACGTGGTATTATTTTGGTATTATAGTGGCATGATTCTGCTGTGATAAAGTGACGATTTATGTCATGAAATAGGTATGAAAAATGTGCATAATAATTATATGAGATTTGTATACTGATTTCAAATTTTTTGTTGTGTATAATAATTTGAATTATGGTGTTTTTTTAAAAATGTATAATGTTATATTTTGGTATGAACATTGAATTTGTTCATTATTTGTCTGACGCATTTTTTTTTGGTATATTTTTGGTTTAAAAAATAGATATTTTTTTCTTTGGAATTTGTATGCTTATACTACCAAGCATGTATGACAATCGATAATGTTTTGGTACGATTTTTGGTTTGATTGAATTTTTTTTTTTGGCATTATATTGTAATGAATTTTGAGAATAATAATGTAATGAATTTGATATATTGTTTATTAAAGAAATGACAATTAATATTTCTAAGTTGAAATTGTTTTGGTATTCTGGTGGCATGATCCTAGTATGAATAATTGATAACTTTTGAAATGAAATAAGTAAGAAATGTGTGAATAAGAATTGTATGAAATTTGTATACTGATATAACATATGTGTTTTTACTTTTGTATTTTGTAATAACATATGAAATTGTTTTAAAATAACATATGTATTTTTACTTTTGTATGAATTTTGTAAGCATAAAAATGGTACTCCCTCCGTCCCTATTTACTTGTCCATATTTCCTTTTTTAGTTGTCCCTATTTAGTTGTCCATTTTGACAAATCAAGAAAGGACAACAAATTTTTTCCTATTATACCCTTATTTACACTTCTTGAAAATTGTAAAAGTGTATGTTGTTTCCCTCCAATTTATTTCACTTGAATTCAAATAAGTGGTTGTAATTTTGAAGTGAAAAGTTGTCATAAGGGTAAAATTGTAACTTCACTGTGCTAATCATTGTTGCCTTAATCTGTGTGCCATTTCTAAAGTGGACAACTAAAAAGGGACGGAGGGAGTATGAAATTTGTATATTGATATAACATATGTATAAAAGCTATTTGTACTTTTGTATGATACAATATTGACAGAATAATTTATGATGAATCAAAAACCTATGCAATTCAAAAAGTGTCGGAGCAGAAATTATTGTCGTCTGGTTCAAAAAGAACTGTAGGGAGACCACAACTTGTAAATGGTTTGCTGATGTGAAATTCAAGATGCCTAAGATTACGTGTAGTACATGTCGTCGGGAGGAACACAATAGGAAGACATGTTCAAATTACCCTTCTGAGAAAAAAGACATAATTTATTTTTATTTTTATTTGGTTGTTTTATTGTGGCAAGCTCATGTTTTGATTTATTTTGTCTTTTAAGTTAATGAATTATAATTTCAGATATTTATTATGTGTATTAGTTAATCATTTGTGTATTTAGTGTTTTTCAAATGTATACTCAAAAAATAGGTAATGTTTGTATGCGATTGATATTGACTGGAAAAATTAAGTTAAATCTTAGTATGAAATTGGTATACATTTGATATCCAACTGACGTCCCAGTGGTAAAATTGAAAAACAACAACATGTAATTGAGATTTCAACTGAAATAGCCAACGTAAAACTAGTTAATATTGTATTCAATTTGTATATGTTTAGTATTGAATTGATATCCCATTGAAAAATTGAACAATCAACATGTGGTTGAGATTTCAATCAAATTAGACAACCTAAACAAGTTAATGTTTTATCCAATTTATATACACTTGGTATGCAACTGAAATTTTAGAACAAAGATAAAAAATAAAAATGTATAAAATTAGTATCCAATGGGTATAAATCCAGGAAGAATAAATCTGGTTGTAAAACAATGTATATTATATATTGTTGTCAGAAATTGTAGCAAAAGAAATATATATCAGCCAAAAATCAAAACATGTAATTAAAAGTCTAAACTGCAATAATTAATACAAGTTCTATATTTTCCTCTCTCTTCAATTTATATTTCGTATTCAAGTGTGATTTTGTTTTATCATATTTAAGCTAAAACTTAAGAAATCCTTATTAAAGATTTTATGATCTCATATTATCTATATATATCAACAAATTTCATAATTAAATATACTTATTTCACCAACAAAACAATATTTTAGATATAGAAAAACACACCAAAAAACAAGTTCAAAACTTAAGTAAAACGGGTTTTTTTCTCAAGAAATCAAGTTTTAGATTAATTAAAATAGAAAATGAAATCAAATTTTCAAAATATAGAATTCTTAATTCTAAAAAAATCAGATTAAAAAAAACAATATCAATTTTTTTTTTTTAAATAATCAAGAAAAGCAAAAAAAAATAGATTAAAGAGAGAGAAAATTACATGTTAAAATATACGGTGATAAATTATTTTCGAAAAAAAACAATTAAAGGCCCCAATAGTCATTAATAAATAAAAATTTTTTGAATAAGTTAAAAAATCCCTTAAAAGGTGTAATAGATAATTACAAATTGATTCTCTCTCATTAATATTATTTCTCTCACCTATTAATTATATAAAAGGAACTACAATCAATATAATTAAATAATTAATAATATAAAAATATAAAAAGATTAATCATTTAATAAAGTAAATTTTAATTGATTTTTAAATAAAGTTAAATTCAATTGATATGTTATAACCCGTAATAAAACTGTTATAAGTAAGAATTTTTTAAGAGTAGGTTTAAAACTCGTAATATTATCTCTTAAATGTGTATATGGTGTGATTTTTTCATACATCAATAGATATCCGGATTCATAGGGAAGGGATGTATCCGAGAGGGGATAGGATAACCGGATACATAGGGGAGGGATGTATGCAAGAGGGGATAGGGATGTATCAACAAGAGAAAATGATATATTCGAGAGGGATTTTTTGATTTTTTTTTAAATGATAAGGGGAATTTTAGAGATTATAATAAAATAAGAGGTGTATTTATGTAATTTTTTCTAAATAAAAAGACAATGGAACAGCAAAATAGAACGAGATTGTGTACGTTACCTATAAAAAGTAATTTTTCTACCATTTCGGAAGGAAACCTTCCTCTAAATTCTAATGATCATAAAGATATATTTTCCTTTCAATTCACGTGACACATTTTTCTTTTAGTCTATTTAAAAGAATATCTATCTTTCTAAAATTGAAAATAATCTAATTTTTAAATTTTAATAAAATAATCCATATCCCACGTATATATAAATATAAATAATAAAGACTATATAGAGTATAAAGTTTTTTTAAAAAAAAATTAAAATTTTATATCAAAGTTAAAGGTGTTATAGAAGAGATGGAGTTGGAAGAAAAAGATATGCCAAGTGTAAATGGTGTCCTATATTTATGCCAAGTAACCCGTGTGTCGGTTTTATCAGCTTACTATTCACGCAGCATTCTCTCGAAACTTCAAACTTTTTCCGCCAACTTTTTTGTTTTTTTATTCAATTTTTTAAGTATTGAAAATTGGAGTTCCATTTTTTTTTAAAAAACACTGATAAGTCTACCTCTCTTACAACCTGACCTCCCAGTTTCCTGTCCACAGTTTGATGGAATTTTGTATTTTTCAAGTTCTGACCAAAATAATAATTAAAAAAAATAGAATATTTTTTTTATCACAACTATGGTTAACTAATCATGTTTTATGTCAGACATTCTAATTCCTAATTTATTTTTTAAAATTATAATTCTTTTAATAATAATTTAAGTCAATATATAACAATCACAATTACTATATTTATAGTCAAAAGTCAAATGTTTAATATTTTCTTAGTTTCATATTATTTGATCCAATATTGATCGGATATAATCATTAAAAATGTTTTTATTATGGTAAATTATACGAAAATTTGACTGCTAGCTCAAAATAGTACTTCTTATATCTTAATTTATGAGACACATTTTAGATTTCAAGATTCAAACAAGTCTAATTTTGACAGTAAATTTTTCATGTATTTTTTAGATATTTTGAATTGTCAATTATTATGACTTATAATACTTTTACGTAGTTTACAAGTATATAAATTTCATTTTTAAAAATTTGAAGTTCACTTTTACTTGTCACTTATTTTTAAAATAGTCATTTTTAACATATCAATAAAAATAATTTTTTTTCCATGTTTTATCCTTAACATTAAATACTTATTCTTCCAATTATTTTTTAAAACCTACTACTCCCTCCATCCATTTTTAATTGTCATTGTTTCCTTTTTTAGAGTCAAACGATAAAAACTTTGACTAACATTTTATGATGTGTTTTTTCATCATATTGATATGCAAAAAAATGCAATTTATAGTTTTTTTCGTATTGTTTTTGAATATCAATATTTTTTTTTGTTTAAACTATTGAATTAATGTAATACTTAATTTTAACTTTAAAAATTAATCAAATTAACTTTTGAAAAGCAAAATGGATGTTTAATGGAATAGTTTGATAAAATATCTACGTCAATAATTATTATTATGACAAGTCAAACCGTTAGAAATAGAAATGAAGGGATGAAAATCCAAAATACACTGCATATTTCGGTCTCCGGTCACCAAGCCAGTTTATATTTAAACCCTTTCACCACTCACAACTCCACTACAGTGTTCTACAAAATCCTGCAACTACTCAGTCACATCCTTCTTCCTCTCAGTTCACACACAAAAAAATCATCATGGGTATTTTGATTCTCTTTCATTTTTATTTTTCCTGTTTTTGTTAACATGAATCTCTCTTTTTTCGATTATTAACTTCCATCAATTTTTGCTTGTTTCCTATTCTCACAGCTAAGGTTAAGATTGGAATTAACGGTGAGAATCTGTTCAAACTTCAAATTCAAGTGAATTTTATCTAGCTTTGTTTGCTTGGTACTATGTTCTATAGATTTGAAATCTTGTTTTGCATGAAGGATTTGGAAGAATTGGCCGATTGGTCGCTCGGGTTGCTCTCCAAAGAGATGATGTTGAACTTGTCGCTGTTAACGACCCCTTCATCTCTGTTGATTACATGGTACATGCCCCTAGAGAACGAAATTTTGAATGGGTTTATTTAATTGATGATTTTTTTTTGATAATTTAGTTGTTGGGTTTGATTTGTCGGTGTTGCAGACATATATGTTTAAGTATGATAGTGTACACGGCCAGTGGAAGCATCATGAGCTTAAGGTTAAGGATGAGAAAACCCTTCTCTTTGGTGAGAAGGCTGTTACTGTTTTTGGCTTTAGGTAATGTTTATCTCTTTAACATTATATACAAATTGGGTCGATTTCAGTTCCTGATTGTTAACCTTCTTCGTATATTTGAAGGAACCCAGAGGAGATTCCATGGGCACAGACTGGAGCTGATTACATTGTGGAGTCCACGGGTGTTTTCACCGATAAGGACAAAGCTGCTGCTCATTTGAAGGTTTGTGATTATGAAGAAATAGATCTGTGTTCTTAACTCATCTTCCTTGTTTTGGATTGTAAGGAAAAGTTCCACAAATTTGTGTGTTCTGTTTGTATGATCATCAAGTTTTGCGTTAATGTGTATGTATACATAATCACTCTGTATTAATGAATTCATGTTTGATGTGTATCTGTTATTGTATATACTGATAACAACATTACAAATTATGCACTCTTTAAGTGATGCTAATTTATGTTCATATTTTATTTGGTGATCGGAGGATTTATACTTGAGTTTTGGTGAGCACACTAGTATATACTCCATTTCAATTTGTTGTTCTCTAAGACCACCGTTTCAATTTGTTTGTTCTCTAAGATCTCCGCTTCAATTTGTTTGTCCTCTAAGACCACACGATTAAAAAGCATTTTGGTACATTCTACCTATTTTTACTATATGATCACAAGGTTCAAAAGTCTTCTTAAACTCTGTGGCAAGTTAAAAATGGATAAATAAATTGAAATAGAGGGAGTATGATTTATAAGTATTTTCTTGCCAAAGACATTGAGTTTTTGTAGAATGTTTCCTCTGAAGTCTTGATGCAACTAAATCGATTTAAATTTAGAAAAGAGAATCAAATAAAGCATATCTCATTGTTGATTTATATTAAGGACTCTAATATTAAACTTGGTATCTTTATGTTTCTGTTAATGCCATGGGAGTTGGATTAATTGACTATTTTCCTTTCTGGCCTTGCCTCTAGTTATTATTTCAGTGATTCAAGAGAGCTAATATCTGCTCGATTTTTGTCAATCATCAGGGTGGTGCCAAGAAAGTTATCATTTCTGCTCCTAGCAAGGATGCTCCTATGTTTGTCGTTGGTGTCAATGAGAAGGAATACAAGCCAGAGCTCAACATTGTTTCAAACGCTAGCTGTACCACAAATTGCCTTGCTCCCTTGGCCAAGGTTCTCCTATTCCACCCACCCGATCCTTCAAATTAACTATTGTGTCATTTCATAACGTGGAATGCAAGAATGAAATATCATCTCACTTTATTATGTAAGTCTGCAGGTTATAAATGACAGATTTGGAATTGTTGAGGGTCTCATGACCACAGTCCACTCCATCACAGGTAAGTGTCTCTCTTGCTTCTACTTTTAAATAGATATAATTCATTTTTAGCTTTCTCACTCGGTTTGGCTACTGCCGTAATATTTCAGCCACTCAGAAGACTGTTGATGGACCATCAGCCAAGGATTGGAGAGGTGGAAGAGCTGCTTCGTTCAACATTATTCCTAGCAGTACTGGAGCGGCCAAGGCTGTTGGGAAAGTGCTACCAGCATTGAATGGAAAGTTAACTGGAATGGCTTTCCGAGTCCCAACTGTTGATGTGTCCGTGGTTGACCTCACAGTGAAGTTGGAAAAAGAAGCTAGTTATGATGAAATCAAAGCTGCCATCAAGTAAGCTTGTGCTTTTTACATGATTTTTCTCAAGTGCATTAGAATGTGCATCATTTTCCCTTTTACCTAAAGAATGTATATCACATATCTATAGCGTCTAGTAATGATGTTTGCATTCTTCCACATTTTTTTTCCTGGAGATTAGTGTTCACATGGCTCCCGCTAACTTGCACTGTTTTATTTTCTTAAGGGAGGAATCTGAAGGAAAATTGAAGGGAATTCTAGGTTACACTGAAGATGATGTGGTTTCTACGGACTTCGTGGGAGACAATAGGTGAGTTTGGGACATTGAACTGTTTTATGATTAATTCCTGTCTATTTCGTGGTTCATGAGCTCCTTTGAAGTTCTTGCTTGAACCTTATTTGTGCTGATCCACTTTGTCTTGCTCGAACCTTGTCTGTGCTGATCCATTTTTATCGTGCTCGACTAATCAAGACTCTGTATTTCTGAATGGAAATAATTTGCAGATCAAGCATATTTGATGCCAAGGCTGGAATTGCTTTGAGCAAGAATTTTGTCAAGCTTGTTGCATGGTACGACAACGAATGGGGTTACAGGTAAAAAACATGAAATATTTAGTGTACATTTCTTTCATCAGTTCAGTTCACTGGATGCTCTGCACGACTGCCCTGCGTAGGAGTATTATATGATTTGTGGCTTCCTGCTAATAGTAATACTTGTTGGAATTGCAGCACACGAGTGGTGGACTTGATTATTCACATGTCATCAGTTCAGTAAATGTGGCAGTTCACTCGTTGGTGGCGCTGCTGGTGATGATCCTGTTCTTCGTCGTTAGATAAAATAGTTTAGAATAAAGTGTTCTCTCGGACCACAAATGCGCAGATGTTTGATGTGATTTAGGGGCTATACTCTTGTTTAGGTGTTCAACTGGATTGTAAACCTCTTCACATTCCGAGAATGAGTCTTTAGTGACTCTGGTATATGTGTTTCTCTTGTTTTGTTCTGTTATGAATGTATAATAACTTTGAACCTTGTTTAGTAATCTTGCTTCCCTGTTTTGATACCATCCTGTCATGCTTAATCAACAGGTCCCAAGTATAAGATGCAATTCAGGTGCCCATGCCAACCTTGGAAAGCTGTAGGGTCAATAGGTGAATTCTTCCTCTGCTTAGGGTTATCTGTTCTTTTCGGAACATGGTTTCCCTTTCTTCCGGAAGTGAGGGGAGTCCGTGTCTGTGTTTCCAGTTTCTCTTACTAATAATAATAAATGCAGTGAATGGGAGGGAGGGAATATTGCAGGTTTCATGTGAATTTGGTTTAGCTGGTTTTTGGGATCACAAGAATGTCAATAAGTTTGATGATTGTTAGTTGAGAGCATAGGTGCTTTTAACAACAACTAGTAGAAAAGTAGTAGCGTGGTAGGTATGCCTGTTTGGATGGCTTATTTTAAGCCTGTTTTGGAGTGTTTGGATAAAATAAAAAAGTACTTATAAGTACCTGTTTTTAAGTTAAAATAACAAAAATAAGTCGAAAGCTAGAAGTTAGAATTTCTTACTGCCAATCCAAATCCAAACAGGCAGCCCATTTGGATGCCAAAAACAGGTGAATGAACTCTCTTTTTACCTTTTTCATTCGTGATACTAATTACTACCAATTGTTATCACGCGTATCTGTCCCGGCAGTTGGTGTTACTTTGTTGAATCCAATAACCTCTTCCTCTTTAGGCTAAAAGACTTCAGCTACCAGTCTTCCTAATACGCTTTCATTTAGCTGGTTTTCCTTCTTGTGGCAGGACTTAAATACTCCCACTATTTGTCCATTTGAATTTCGAATTTGAAAGTGGAGAATACGATATTTCTATTGGACCAGAATCAGTAGAAAAAGACAAGAAATCTCTTAAATAATTTTTCACATGTAGCTGAATCCATTTCAATTTCAAATTTTAAAAATGACAAACATTTATTTTTCCTGTTGGACCAATAATTGTTCTTAGTACTCTAATTTCAAGTGGCCTTTGTCATATAAAATTGCTTTACCACCAAATGATTACTGTCTTCGTTCAAACTATATACTCCTGACACGAAGTTTAAGAAAATAAAAAAGACTTTTAAATCTTGTGGTCCTAAATTAAAGTTATGCCAAATGTACAAAATTACCCTTGAATCTTGTGGCCTTAAATATGTCACGTGGAAAGTTGAAATTAAAATGTTATCAAAAAAAGAAAGAGATTATTCTTTTTTAAACAAATTAAAAAAAAAGAAATCATTATTTTTTAAACGGAGAGAGTAATATTTTTTGGTCAAACCTCTATATTAATTGGTCAAACATCACAATCGCATCTTAGAAATGATGCTGAAAAAATGTGGGAGAATAGTGTGAGATTAAATCGTAAGGATGACTAAGTTGGTGCAGATAGTCACTAATTTCCCTTCCAAAGAAATATTGTTGATTGTTGGTTGCATTATTGTGATATAAAAAATAATTGTGACACAGTATTTTAATGTGGACTAATAAGTCATTAAACTCTTCCATTTTCAAATTTTCTACAATTTCGAAACCTCCGCCAAATCGTTTCTTCATTCTTCCGAATCATATAAATGCACTGTCTCTCTCTCTGAGCTGTTTCATCAATACTCCATTTAACGCCATTCTCCAGAAAACCCTCTATAGGATAACACTCCACTATTAAACAATTCATATTTTATACCAAAATCAATTTTGAATGGTTCTTCACTGATGGCGTCATCGGCGTTCAAATCGACGACTCGGAGAACTACCTTAGGAGGAGGTCCCGCGGGAGCCGATGACTCCTCCGGTAGCTCTGGTAACAAAGCTCATCGCCGTTCTAGGAGTCTCAGCCGAGTTTCCCACGGGCCGCGGCGCTATGAGGAGCCTGTACAGGCTGACTTAGGCTACAATGCTGCTCCGCGTGGGAAGTTTGTTAATACGACTAGAGGATCGGGAGTTCCTGAAATCAGCCTTGATGATCTGGCGATAGAGTTCTTTTCTCAAGAGGAGGACAGAGAAAATAGTGACCGTGGCCGGTCAGAAAGGCGTGCGTCGGGGATTGGACATTGGGCGAGTGAAACAGCGTCGTCGAGGAGGCGTGGTAGGTCAGTTTCGAGACAGGGTTTGAAGACTTCTGCTGCTGATCGGAAAAGCGTTGCTGCTGATCGTTCCCGGAGTAACCTAGCTAAGTCAGATGCCAGTTCGAGGAGAAGGAGGTCGGTTTCTGTTGTTCGATATCAGATTAGTGATTCGGAGGTGAAACTTCTCTATCCTTTCCTTCTTTTTGTTTGACTAGGGAGTAGAACTGGAGCATATCTTTATAATTGTAGGAGTTGACTGGTTCAAGCAATTTCTGTGCACTGAGGTAGCTGATTAGGGTAGAAGGTTAGTAATTAGTTGAGCTTTGTCTTGCTTTATGACGGGATAGGGCTTGGTGGTAGGCTGGTAGTTTAGAGCACTGTGTTTGGCGTAATATTAGCTTTATTCATGTAGTTTATCATCTATTGTGTACTATGTTTTGAGTGGTCCCATTATGTTGTCAATGTAACTGCTCCTTGCATGTATGCTTTGCACTGCTTTCCGACTAGTTTTCATGTATTTTTCATTGTTTTTCCTTTCCATTACTGCTTTGATTTGCTTCACTTGAGCCGAGATTCTTTCGGAAATACCCTCTCGACCTCCATGAGGTAGGAGTACGGTCTGCTTACACTCTACCCTCCCCACTCCCCACTTTTGTGGGATTTCATTGGGTATGTTCTTTAACTTGACTACTGAACTTTGCTTGATATAATCTTTGGGAATGAACATTTTAATGGAATTCTCCAAAGCGACTACTAAACTTGGAGCATTTCAACTTTGGAAACTATCTGTATGGATATCTTTCACTTTTCTTCCCTTCATTTTAGTTTGTGTGTGTGGGTAGGTGGGGGAGCGGAGGAAGGGATGAAATTGAATTTAGCTCCAATGGACTATGCAGTACACAGATCTTCTTTTACTGATCAAAAGAAAGAAAATGTAATACAAATCTGTAAACACAAAATATATGAAACCTAATTGGCCATGACATCAGAAAGTAGATATCTTTTTTGGTTGTTAATTCCAAGCAGAAGGGTCCTTTTTCACCAAAACTACTTTGATTGTTTACATTCTACCGGTAAGACTAAAATTAATGTCATTCGTGTACATCTAATGATAAAGATAGCCTTTGCGAATTCATTATGTATAACACATAAGTTGCCTTGTATCTTGAAAGAGAAACCATGCATGAAATCCTATGACAAGAAACTAACAAATGGAAGTTTAAGTGTTCATAAGAACTAAAACAAAAAAATCAGTTTGAGGCATGCCTTCATTTACTATGTCTATATTTGTACATTATACCCTACTTTATGGGAAAATTTCTTCAAAGGTAATGGTTACGCCCATTAATTTGTTATTTTGTTTTATCTCAAAATCTCAGATGTGTACATAACTGAGTAAGTTGAAAATTTGTGAGGGTAATGTTTACTTCCAGAAACTTTGAACTTTTCATAACTTTAGTTGAGAAGTTGGAATTCCAAGTGCTTTGGAAGGTAGAAATAGCTAAAACAAAAGAATAAATGCTTGACTTCTAGAAATACATTGCCCATGGGCCTTGTGGTGCATCACCCTAATGGTATTCTGTTACCTTAAGAATTGTTCTTGTTGGTTACTGGGTTCCTAGTAGAGACAAAAAAAGTTGGGAGAATACTGTTAGTCTGTTAAGTTTTGGTGAACTGCATTATCCGTTACATGTGCCGGTGGATCAGTCAACATGTACTCAAGCTGATTTGGCTATTACTGTCATAAGACAAGTGTTTTCCTCCTGCCCTGACTATAGTGTTGTTTGTTCTGATGTTAGTGCTGTCGGGTGGATTATCAGTGACTCGGCATTTGGGTCAGTCTTTTACCCAAAAGAATTAGTGGGAGGTTTCAGTTGGTTTAAGTGTTGAAATTGGTTTGCAATTATATACACGATTGCTGAGAGTTATACCAATCCAATTGGACCAGAAGAGAATAAGGTGAAACTATATGTGGTGTGTAACATTCCCAGTCTTTTAGTCTTATACCGCAGAATTATAACAATTTTTTGAGGCTTTAAGAATTGCACTAATTGATGATGTCGTCCTCCTTAAATAATTTCTGTTCTAACTGTTCAATGTTCGAGGACAAGCTGACTCTGACATAATTAATTCTCCGAAAAATCTCACCTCAATTTAAATGTCCTAGTTCTTTTTTATCAATAAAAGGTATTTATCTCTGAACATTGATGGGGCATACCACAATATGATATGGTAATTTCAATACTGATTGTGAAAACACACTAGAGGGACATACCATCTTATGACACATCTACATGTTATATGGGTGTATGTCCGGAAAACCTTGGGTTGTTTAAATATTCATTATCTATGAGTTCTTAAGATCACTGTCTAAAAAGAAGAAATAAGAGAAAGATATAGGTATGAGCAAATAAATGTGCAGTGGAGGCACTTTTTTGATCAAGAATTTTCTTTATTGTATGGCAGAGTGATCCAGATCATTATCGAAATTCCAACAGCCAAGTTGACATCAAGAAGAGTCAGAGCAGCAAAATTAGTGACTTTCCGTCATCAATGAAGCCAACAGCTGTAAATAATCCAAAATTAAGGAGGTCTTTTAGCCAAAAAGACATGTCTCTGTTACATGATGGCTACTCTGTAAGTCGACAATTTTAATATTCTTCTCTTTGAATTGTTGGGAACTTATTGGGTTAATGTATCATTTCTCACAAAAAAATTGCAGTTGCTCTTGCCCTTTGTTCTTATTATTTTCTGCTTTTTGTGTGTCTCTACATGCCTTCTTGCAATGTTACTAATTTATGCACTTCTTCATTCATATTAGAGTCACTCTTCTGCCTTGACTGACGATGACACAAAGGATGCTCTTATCTGTAAAAATGGCATCGAGAAAACCATTCGAGCAGTTTATGCACAGAAAAAGGTTTACTTCGTTTATCTGTCAAAGTAGCATGCACTGACTTTTCCCTATGTCTTATCAATTGTCTTTTTCTGAAATATATTATTGTTCTTCAGGGTGAGCATCCAAATGGGGATGTGAATGGTGAACTGTACGAAGCAATGAGAAAAGAACTCAGGCATGCTGTTGAAGAAATCAAAACTGAACTTGAACAAGTGTGTGATTTATTTTTTCCATCAAATAAGAAAATTACTTCTCCCAGAGTTTATGTCTTGCTTACTATTTCATGTTGACTAATGCAGACCATGGGGAAGAAAACTACTGGCTCCAAGTCAGGTCATGTGGCCAGAAAGAGTTATGCGACAAAATTGGAGCAGGTAAGTTTTCTCCATGCTTTCATTTTCCTGTTTTCCACACATGGTGTCGAGATCTTCTTTGGCAATTACTATGTTATGCTGTCTTTTTTCCAGTCTAATATTTTTGTCTCTTTTGGCACACTGATTCTGGTTCTTCTTTGGCAATCACTATCTTATGTGATTGTAATCCTCAGAAAATGAATGTCTTAACTTTCTTTAATATTAAAGTCAGAAGTGTATGCAATATCTGCTTGATGAAATTATGCAGGAAGACCAAAGAGGTAGGGATCGGCGGATTGTCAAAGAACTTCCTGATACAAAAAGTTCTGCTGCTGGGCAGAAACAACCACGTAGAAAGGTCTCTCCCTTTTTTGGTTGAACGATCAATTTCCGACTTTCTTGATTATCTGTTATTCACCTCTGTAGTAGTTTCCTTTATTACTAGTTTTTTTTGCAAATTTCCAGAGAAGCAATGATAGAAACAGGACATCAACACAATTGAATGATGAGGCAGAGAAGTTTTTTGTGGATTTCATTGCAAATATAGAAGATACAGATTTTTCTTCATTTGATGGAGAAAGAAGTGATGCAAGTTCCACATTAGGAGGAATAGCTAAGCCAAGGGACAGTATTACTTATGGGGAAGCAGTTAATCAAAGTCCAGCAGGAGCTAATTGTCATCCTGTTGGAACTGACGGGGTTATCTTCCCCTGGTTGCAGTGGGAGACAAGCAATGATGGTTCTTTCACTCCCATAAAAGAAGTGGAAACTCCTGTTAGTACGAAACCGCCAATATGTGATGCAAGACAGGTAAAGTGATACTTTGTTTTCCTCCTAATAGAATTAAATTCTGCATGCTTGTTTTGTGACGTATAAAAAGTTAGTTGCTGCTTTAAGGATAATATACTAGCAAGTTGCGCTCTTGATTGGATAACGTCCTTCATGATACTTGTTAGGTTTAGCTAAAGTTTCCAGATGATTGGATACTTTTTAGGAATTACATAATTTCGTTAATTGGTCAAACTAGGAGGTATGTTGGCTCACTCTGGGCCGTAAGTACCTATCATTTCGCCTATTTGGATTTTATCTTGCTTCCACTTCTTCATAGAGAAGACCTTGGAAATCTCTCCATACTAAAATGCTAGACAAAAAACAATTTCCTTTACTAAATTGCTTGAGGTGCTTTCCATGCCGTGCCATTTGTTTTGCATTTACACATTCACTTTAGTAGTGTGCTAGCCATATAATTTGTACTTCTCTCTAGTAGTAAATCTCATTCTCTTCCCAAACATCTATTGTAACTTGGCCCCAACTTTCCTTCTTGTAGGACTTCACCTCCCCTCAGAATGACGATAGTTATTCCATGAGCAGCCATGGGAGTTGGAGCCCAGCTATTCAGCAGAGCCAACAGAAGAGTAGAACAAGCTATACGATTGAAGATGGTGGAAACATATCAGGAGAACTTGAAAGTTGCCAAAGTTCAGGATTTGATATGGCTGAATACAACAAACTTAAACGAAGTGAAGAGCTGTTGTTTGAAAGGTATCGAGAACGGAATAGAATTAGTTCAGGTGGTCTTTTACTTTGTGGTCATTTTCGCTAGTTACATTATATTTTGCTGAAACTCATTTGCAGCTAGTAAAGTACATAAGTTAAGTTATTTAGGAGTAGCAAAAAATTATCATGTAGTGAGTCTTGGAAGTTGGACTTTACTTCATTTTGGATTTTGGTTTGTTAATGGTTCGGTCATATTTGCCCTCATAGTTATATTTTGTTCAAATATACCCCTTACCCTAACGGAGACAAAGTATAAGGATACATTTACACTCTTAGATATCGTTTTTCAGTATTTGTTTTCATCACGTATGCATCTGTAGCATCACTGACAACACCAAATAGCCATCTTTCAGCCAAGCGAGCCTCTTTTCTGCTGATACTTGATATTCATAAACATGTGTATCTACAAATGGAAGCTTATTTAAATAAGCTCCAAATATCAATCATTTTTTTCACTGTGGTTTGATACTAATACAGCAATAAAACTAATATAGTTAGCTAGACATTTAAAATATCGTCTGTCTGACAAATACTAAAAATCTTACATTCAAGAAAAGAACTTGTAACCCTTGGCTTGCAGTATGATCTGCCTCAAGGCACCAATGGGAGCTAAAACCATCAGAAGAATACCAAGTATGATGCATATCTGGGTTAAAAAAAAAACACGAAAACAATTAGAAATAGTATTAGCAATACAACCAAGAAAGTACACCAATTTCTCGAAGATGTTTGCAAGTTTTTGTAACATACGTACCCAATTTGTGAACCAAGACAACCCAAATCTTTTAGGTTTACATATGATTAGCCATATGATACAAGGAAGCTGCAACAACGGAGAAAAAGGCATGTCAATATTTGGTTCTGTAGCTCGTTACAAATACTATTTTAGCTAGTATAACACGCGATCTTTGACTTACAAAGTAGGTAGTAGGAGCAAATGCAAATCCTCCGAAGAAACCAAGCAACCCACCAAAGAATGGGAATGATATTGCAAGGAACATTGTTAGGGCTGCGCCAACACACAAAATAAGAAAGAAAAAAAAACATAAGTTATGTCTTTAGAACATATTAATCAACATAAAAATAGTGGAATATATAATGGTGACATACCAACATAACCAGTCCGAACAATTACTCGTAATGTTTTAGTTGGATTAAAGTTTCTTTGTTTCACCAAGTAAGATTCGATCAAGTCAAACACACCCATAGCAAACACCTAAAAAGAAAATCAAGCAAATAACTATAATGTATCAGTCTATCAGATCATTGAATTTCGAATGCTGAATGATTTTAAAAGTTTAAACCTGATAGCTTCCAATAACATGAACGACGACGAAGGCATTAGCCATGATAATAAGCCAAGCAGGTTTTTGTAGGGATATCAAGATGTTGTCCTCCACACTATTTCCAAAAACTCTGTAGCCAACAAAAGCTACAGGAAAGTAACATATAGCAACGACAATGTACGCGATAATGACTCCTTTCCACATAGGTTTCTTGGATGGTTTTTCAGGAGTTGAAGGCATTGTAGCCTGAATTTCCAAGACAACATTGTGGCCAGCAAATGCAAAAGCAATATCCCCTAAAGCACTTAAGGAACCAAATACTCTTCCTGTACTAGTTGAAGCCCTTGGACTATAATCAACCTCTGGAGATATTCCTTTGTGTACTGATGCTCCCCAGCCTATGGTTGAATAGCTACACAATGAAAAATAATAATTAATCTTACTCATTACCACGAGGTAGTGGGTAGGCACACTCTACCCTCCACAGACCCCACTTTGTGGGATTTCAAAGGGTATGTTGTTGTTTTGCATTGAGAAGTATTGATTTTAGTAATTATATTATTTGTTATTGATGGTCTACAGTTTCTCTACTTTCACAAGAGAAGGTAGGGGTAGTTGATGTTATTTTAAATTATTTCTTGAATAAATTATACACGTATGATAAGATAAATAAAACTAGACAATCAAATTAAAACGGAGGAAGACGTACCTGAGAGACATGACAGCAGCAAGGAATGAGATTAAAGTGATGGAGTTGAAATTGGGACAAAAAGAAAGGAAAAAATGAACACAACCAAACATCAAGATGAAATAGCTAGTCTTCAAAGGGTGGCAATTAGGACAACCAGTCTCATAAATCTTCTGTAGGGATTTGCCACCAGTGACCATATAAACTATATTAACTCCAACTTCAACTAATAATTGTTGAGGAACCACAATCCATAGCCCAAGTTTTTCTCCAAATGCCTCTTGCCCCAATTCATGATATCTGTCAAATCTTTTACCTGGTACCATCTCATGCATTTGCACCATTTGCCATAAAGTGTACAATGTTATCACCCATGCTAATACCATTACTGTGACTCCAACACCCCTGTTATGTTAAATAACATGTCAAAAAAATATTGATATACAGTTGAAAGAAAAGAATAATTTTGATCAGGAATTCAAAAATGTGACTTGGAACATTATAACTCATTCAATAACGTCACTTAAATTGAAAAAATAAAAAAAGAGGTGTAACATATATACCCGGAACAAACACCCTATTTGCATTTGCATTTTGACCTCAGAGAACAAACACTTTGATTACATTTTGACCTCAAGAAACAAATACCCTATTTACATTTTTACCTCATGAACAAACACCCTAGTGACATTTTAGGGAACAAACAATCTATCTTTTTTCAACACATGGAACGAACACCCTAAATGCGTTTTGACCCTAGTGTGGACAAAAAAAATAATTATTTAAATTAAACCACTTTGTTTCTTTTTGTACAAGATTTATTATTGTCTAACTCATTTCTTTTTTCCTATATCCTCATTCATAGGTCCAAAATCTACATAAAAAAGACTTTACTTAATTTATATAAAATCTAAGAAGGTGGTCAAAGTACAAGTATCAAAACAATCATATTCACTTTTATTTGTCAGGTACACATAACGTAACACTAACAGATACGTACCAACCTAATTGGGACATTGCATAGGGGAGCCCAAGAACACCGGCACCAACCATAGCGGTAACATTATGAAAAGCGGAATAGTACCACTTTGCATTTCTCGATGAAGTGATGGGTAGCCAATCGTTTATAATACTTTCCTTACTTGATTCTATCTTCTTCTTCACCATTTCTGTCATACTAATTAATTGATCTAACAAATCTTCTACTTACGTAGTAATTTTGTTTTCTTTGTGGGAAGAGCAAGAGCGTGTGAAAATTAAAAGGAAAAAAGAGTGTGTTTCTTTTTAATTAGAATTCTAATTGAATTATCATTTGCATGACCTTTTTGTGTTTCTGGTTTATTGATATTTAAAATATATTGAACTGTTTGTGTTCTATCCAAACTCTGCCACTTTTAATTATATGCATCCGATTAAACATATAAATCTGCTCATAAGTCATAATAGTAGTAGTAATATTCTTGCCTACAAATAGTTGCTTCACGCAAATAACTACAATTAGAATTAACTAAGTACTTGACACATTGAATGGAAAATATATATTTAAATAAAAATAAAAAAATCAGTAATTTTCTATATGTATATTATTTAACTCAAAATTTTGAGTTCTATATCGAACAATTTACTTAATATGGACTAAAGAGAGTATATCATGATTCATGAAAAAAAACTTGAGTTATTAAGAGGTTAATTTTTTTTATAACTTGTGGCGTCCGAGTCAACTTGCATGCATCTCAATAAGATTCATGTCACTCACTTCTCAACAACAACGAATTTCACTAGAATAAATAATATTTCATTTGTTTTATATTAGCTGATCACTTTTCTTTTTACATGCATATTAAGAAATCATAAATAAAAATAATTTTGCTAGTTCACCCCTTAAAAAACTTCTAAGGAATTTTACAAACTAACGTGAATACTTTCAAAAATAATTAATTGCAAGAGTAATATAGGAAAAAATCAATTAATGTTTTCTTGATTTAGTAAGATGGAGAACTACTCCATCTGTCCAACAATAGCTGTCTACTATTGATTTGACATTCTCTTTAATAAACAATAAATAATAGGACTAATATTACTATTTTATCCTTTGACATTATTAAATTTAATGCTTTGAGAATTGTGTTAGATGACAAATAGTATTTAATAGCAAGGGTAAAATAGATACAAAATATAAATTATCTTTTGATTTTCTGAATTGAACAAGTATTGTTGGACAACAATTTTTAATATAGTGAACAACTATTATTAGACGGAGATAATAATATGGTACAATTATTTTTACTGAAATGATTTACTAATATAAAAGGAAAAAGTAATATTTTGTTTTTATTAACATTTAGCTAGATATATGTCCCTTCCCTTTTCTATCATTTCTTTCCGACTTAAAATGCAAAATGCAATCTTAAATCTAATTATTTTCCAATAGGTTCAACAAAATCATACTCATAATTATAGCGTCTAAATTTGCGTTGTATAATACCCTACAATATCACCTTAAAATTTTGATCAATTTAAATTTGCATGGGAGAAAGAAAAGGTGAAATCAATTTTTTAGAAAAATGCTAAATAAAGTGTATTAGTAATGTTTGTATTAATTTTATATAGATTATTTCTCATGCATTATTTAGTTTGGTGTATTAAAAATAACATGTATTGCGTTAAAATATTTATTTATAAACATACCCTTCACAATTATAATGGAAAAGATATAAAAAAAAACTTTTGAGGAATAATGCAGTCTTTAACCATGCTAATGCATGCATTAAAACCTCTTACATTACTAATCGAATACTATTAGCTATACATAGCATGTAAAAAAGAATAACACATCTTTTAAATATTTTGAATTATCAATTATTCTGACTTATATTCCTTTTTATATAGTTTACAAATATATAAATTTCATTTAAAAAAAATTGATAATTTTATGCACAAATTCCTGATCAAATTTAAATTGTTTGACTTTCAAAAAATGAAAATATCACATAAAAATGTCATATAATATGCAGAATTAATGCATGCATTATTTTTACTAATACACCGTATAACCTATGGGTGAAAAACCAAAGATATGTCCTCATACCGTCCCAAAAAGAGAAAATGAAAAAAAGAATTTGAACAAACCGAACTTTATCTTGTGTAAAAACGAAGCAACTCAAGCCCCAAGGGGAAGCAAGCATTCCAATATCCCCTCAAAATGCAAACTCTTCAAACTTGTTCTTTCTTCTTCACATTTCCATCTCCTAAAACCCTCCTTAAACCCCTAAATTCTTCTAAATTCACTGCTTTTCCTTTCTTCAATCTCTCTACTTCATCTAATTTCAAGCATTCCCCTCTTACTCTTCATTGTTTCAGTTCAGATGAATACCCAGTAGGTGATGACGACGCATTTCTCGAAGCTTTTGGACCCAAAGAGAAAGAATCTGAAGAAGAAGCCCGGCGCCGGAACTGGGTCGACCGTGGTTGGGCTCCATGGGAAGAAATCCTCTCACCTGAAGCTGATTTTGCTCGGAAATCTCTTAATGAAGGTGAAGAAGTTGCGCTTCAGTCACCTGAAGCTATTGAAGCTTTCAGAATGCTTAGTCCCAACTACCGGAAAAAGAAGATTAAGGAAATGGGTATAACGGAAGATGAGTATTACGCTAAGCAATTTGAGATTAAAGGTGATATTCCTGAGCCTTTGGAGACTATGTGGTCTGGGCCGTTGGTGGTTCGACATGTACCACCTAGGGATTGGCCGCCGAGGGGGTGGGAGGTTGATAAGAAGGAATTGGAGTTCATTAGGGAAGCTCATAAGATGCAGGCTGTGAGAGTGGACTATGATAAAGTGGAGGAGGTGGTGAATGAGGAGACTGATGATATGAGTTTGGAACGGTATAAAGTGTTCTTGAAGCAGTATAATGAGTGGGTTGCTGCTAACAAGGATAGATTAGAAGAAGAATCTTACAAGGTACATGGTAATTTCGTATCCCTTTATGAAGTTTTAATATGATGCAGGACGCAGGGAGAGGAAGGTCGAGTAACTTTTGCTTAGACCCTGTATTTGTATTAGGAAATTCATTAAATATGTATATAAATATATAGTTACGAACCTAGTAACTAAAATGAGATATGAATTTGATGGCAAATCGGAAGGCAACTTCAAATCCTAGCTCAACCTGTGGACCTAACTTTTGTGCGGTAAAGAGTTTTGGGTAGTTTTAAGTTGTTCATGATATGCTGGCTAAGAAATTAAAAAATCATTTGGACTTGTTAAGATGCTTGAACTACCTAGAATTTCTTCTCTGAGAGGCTAGTGCAACCAGATAGAGTGGGTATTGCAGTTGATGAAAGTAATTGGCAACTACGCCTCCATCAAAGCTGTGGCAACTAGGACTCTTGTACCTTTGCTGCTTTCATCAACTGAACATATCATTTCAGTTTATGCACACTTTTTCTTGTTGAACAACCCCTATCTTTTGAGTGATTGATGCTGATTGGCATGGAATTAGTTAAGGTGCAAGCTGACCTGGAGGCGGGACACCACATCTATAAAAAAACAATAAATCTATTTACTGATTTAGAGTTATCAAGGTTTAGAGAAAAATCATTCCAAGAAATATCAGATCACAGGGGTCTGTCCTTTTGTCAGTGGAACAACTAATAAGTCTAATTCTACAAATAATGACCTTTAGTCTTAAATGACAGAATTGTTGGGGGTTAAGGAGTCAGATAACTATCATTTTTTTTGTTCAAATCTAAATGTGAATTCAAATATATGAAATAAAACCAAAACCAAAACCAAACCCCACCATGGTGGAATGCACGGTGCCATCCTTTTTCCCCTTTTCCTGGAGATGGAAATTTTGGTAGTTCAAGCATCTGCACTAGTCCAAATCTTTTACATCTCTTAGACCAATTATTGAAAAAGTTCAAAAACTACCGAAATCGTTGACACAATCTGATAGAAGGTAGTAATTAATTGCACTGGATTTTGAAAGTGAAGCTATTAGTAAGCAACTTTACCTTGTCTTATCAAAGGAATAAAAAGCTCTTAGTGTGCAACTTAAAGTTAATGAATTGCTGCAGTATTTAATTCATGTTGTGCTATGGCAAAAACTGTACCTGGTACGTGGAAGGTATCCTGCATTAGTGTTTAAGAATTCTACTTGCTTTTGAACATTTAATTTTAAAATGTAAAGATTTTTTTATTTTTTTATTTATTTTTTTTTATTGTCAGGAAAACGGCTTCAAAAAGAATGATTTTTTGGTTCATCAATAATTGTACTTACCCTCAAATTGTGATGTCTGTGCAGTATGACCAAGACTATTATCCTGGCAGGAGAAAAAGGGGAAAGGATTACCAAGATGGAATGGTACGATAGATGTTTCATTTGCAGATTTGAATATTTTTTACTGTTGCTAGGTTTATTTGGGCCATTGATGTTTTGTCATAACTTTTCCCCTCTTCATTTGGTTGCAGTTTGAACTCCCATTTTACTACCCAGGACAAGTAAGTTACTTTCCTTTTCCCTTTCTCTGATGATGAGAAGGTCATTGTGATTCTTACGGAGTCCATTTTCGTACATCTTGATGGATGAATATGAGAAACTGAGCAGTGATTGAAGAGATTTCAAAGTGCTCTAGCCATACTTGACGTTAATAGTTTGAGCAGGATAATCCCTGATCAAAAAATAGTCTGAGCGTGATAATTTGATTGTTGTTTGTTCTTATTATACCAGAAAGTTTAATGTTTTTCAGTTATCTTAGTATGTATCTTATTCTTTTCATTTTTTTACTTTTTTTCTTTTTTGTGGGTGGGGGGGGGGGTCTTTTGGTTCTTTTTGTTTTCTTCCCTAGCATGAAAATAAATCTGAAAACTCTGGCATAAACTTAAGTATTTCTTTCCCACCAAAAGACTAATCATGTCTACAAGTTTACTATCTGTGTTTTGGTTGGATTTTATTACTGTCTTGTTGAGTAGTTTATCCTACAGATTGGTGGTAGAAATAAACATTCATGCATTGTTGTTTAAAGTTATTCACAACATAGAAGAAAAATGATAGGACATTATTTTCTTGTTTTAGCTTTAATCACCCCTCCATTGTCGGTATCCCATGTGAATCCTTTGTCAAAGTTGCATTGGATCTTTAGTTATCTATACATGGACATTCATTTGCACTCTAAATTTTATTATTAGAGAAATTTGACATGCATGTTCAATGTTTTTGTAATGTATACACTGTAAATTTATGTATTACAGAAAATCTGGGAAACTGTTACATCAACATAAAATTGAAACCTCAACTAGGATCAGTGGTATCCACTTCATATTGCTAGGACATAAAGTCACTTTCCTCACATACCTCAATTTGGTTGGAACTTATGTCAACTTATCAAACATTACACTAGTTTTGAAGAAAGGCAGGCTTATAGGAAGTCTTTTTTGCAGATTTGTGCTGGTAAAGTGACAGCTATACACCTTTATCAAGGAGCATTTGTTGATATTGGAGGTGTTCATGATGGGTAAGCATGTTCATCTGATCTGTATAACAAATTCTGGACATGTATTATAATTGTCTAACATCCATGTAAATAGTAGGAACGTCCCTCAAATGAAATTGAATGTGGTATGAAAGCGTGTTCAAGGAGATGAAGTTTGAAATAAAATGTAAATTGTATAGATTTCAAGAATTCCATACAAATTCTGATTACATTTGTTTCTTCCCACCCATGGCATAAAGTTGCAGGAAAAGTATAGGATGTGAGATTAAGGTTTTCCTTTGGAACTGAAATCCCATTACTAGACCGATACAAGCTTTGAAAGGTTACTTGCAGTCCAAGTTGTTAAAATCACCATTCATAAAATAAAGAAAAAGCGGCATCCTTTGTCCAGATTCATTTGCTACTGGAGGATAAATGTAGGAGATTTTTGTCTGTAAAACTTTATCTGTCTGCCTTGAGACAAAAGTTTCACTTCCAGATGGTTAAACTCACTCTCTCTATATGTGTGTGCTTCTGGTGGTAGTAGAATCAGAAGGAGTTGAGAAAAACGAATCATTGTGCTAGGTATCAGTGATTATATGTGTTTAGAAGTAGCTCAAGGTGGTGGTTCTGTGCTTCATGGAGAAGTCATTTTGCATCTTAATGAAAACTGAGAGGGGGAAGGAATTTTTTCCTTTTTCTTTTTCATTTAGTGGATCGGTTGAAGGAATCTCAGAAGGCGTGCTGAGTCTGCTGACTTTGTTTAATAAATTGTCCATGAATTTCAGTCGGATGAAAGATAATCACTACCAGTGAATCCTAACAGTTTCTCATTGTGTTTTGGAGTTTATTTGATTACTCAACTTTGCTGTTGAATTTGACTAGAATAAGAATTTTAAAAAGAGTCCAAGTAATTTAACTACTTTGTTTTGCTTGTTTCCAATGATTTTAATGAGGCAGCCATAGATCTAGCAGACTAAGACAGTATCAACAAGTACATTAGATGGTGTAAACTTCAGATTCATGTGTTTGATGATTACCTTGTCAATGCATTGCAGGTGGGTGCCAATAAAGCGAAATGACTGGTATTGGATCCGCCATCACATAAAAGTTGGTATGCATGTCATAGTTGAAATTCTGGTGAGTGATGCTTAATATTTACTGAATTTCTGTTCATCAAAGAGCAGCATCTGATTTCTAGCCTGTATCATAATCATTTGACTACCAAGTCACTTCTGCTATGTTATATATCTACATTATACTGCTGAGGGTCATGCTCTGTTATGCACTCATCATCAGTGATCTTGTTACTTTTTGGCTTCTCAATGAACTTGGAATGAAGTGTATTATTTAGATGCCAAATTGCAGATTTAGCTTATATATTCAGAGGTTTTAGGAATCTAGGCTGATATCATGCTTTATTTAGAAAAATCTGATACATTTAGGGTGCACTAGCAGCTTTTTGTCTGGGATAGCATTCGATATGCACAACTATGCATGCATGTATATGAGTTTAGGTTGCAAGATATATAGCTGCTGTCATTGTTACAATCATTTTTTTGGTTCATTTATACTTCTAACTTTTCTTATCAGTTATTTCCGTGAAATTGAGATAATTTTCTGGAATTCTGTGATGAAGTTGAAAAGACAAAGAGGACATGTGATCTTTTTATACTTAAATGGCAAGATATACTTACGTGTATCTTTTAGTTTCATCTCTCCTTTCTGGTTCACAGCTATTTCACACATTTAAGGTGCTTGAGACAATCACAATTATCGTGGATTGATGCCTTACAGGGTTTTTTTTCATTCCTTTGCAGGCTAAACGTGATCCTTACAGGTTTCGGTTCCCTATTGAGATGCGCTTTGTTGATCCTAACATAGATCACCTAATGTATGTAGCTTCAGTGTATTTCTGAAACAATCATTTCTCAAGTTTCTTCAGTGTCAATACTATTCTTGCAAAGGCACATTAATATGTTATTTTGGGTTTCTCTTTCTCTCTCACACAGACATTTTAGTTGGTTCTACTTGTTTAACACACTAATAGAGACATTAGTGAGAAAGTCCCAGATCAGTCATTAACTATTTATCTCCGCATGTATCTCCTATCATTGCAGCTTTAATAGATTTGATTTTCCGCCTATATTTCATCGTGAAGAGGATACAAATCTAGATGAATTGCGTGTAAGTACCATTTTATTTTGGCCAACTTTTATAAATCCTTTTTTTAGTTCAGTATCTCTATTAAAATTAGGAACTCTTGTTGGAGTTCCCAACTTCTTATCAACAATGCATGGAATCTTAAATTCCAAAGTTAGGGTTTTTTGATAGCCCAATTTAACCTCAGAAATAGATGTATCAAGTAATTTAACATTTGACACGTTTGATTGATGAAACTTGACCTAATACATCCTATCACTCGTCTCCAATGAACTGTGAACTTGTATTATAAGCCAACATATTTAAGCCCATGCAGACTTAGTGAAGACCAGACACGATAGAAGTGAAAAATTTCGTATAGGTAGAGGATCGGTGCAATGGACACACTTCAATAGAAAGGTAGCTTGCTTACATTCTCGAAACGGTAGCTTTCAGTACCTTCCTGTCTACTGAAATTTACGTGAATGATCGTCACAGCTCTTCTAATTCAATTCAGTCTGGTTACTTGTGTCAGTGAAACAAAGTGATTCTGTTGTCTCTGTATTTGAATACCTTATATGACGGGATTTTTTTTAGTTTGTTCAGAAATTTATAAAACTGTGTATGGATAAGTGCGAGATCTGGAGAACTTCTAGTTTTAGAGAACCCCTAATTTAAGTGAATTACTGGGTATTGGAATGATACCGGCTCAAATAGAGAAAAATATCATGCATATTATTCATATATTTCGACCCCAACTAGTTTGAGATTGAGCCGTGGTATGTTTAGAAGCTGTTGTTCTTGTTGTTTTCTATATGGAAATTCTATTTATGTTTTTTTATTGTATCTGCTCACTAAATAGATATATTTTAATAAATTCTTTAAACTGATGTTTTAGAGAAAAAAATAATACTATTTAATTACATATAAAGATTTGAAATATTACTGGCAAGTATGACATTTGACATTTTAGGTTTTTATCTATATGTAGCAGGAGACAGTTAGATGTTAAGTACTTAAGTTCTTGCGTAGCATTCAAATACTGCAACAAAATAATTACAAATCTGAAAGCCTGAAAATTCATCTGACTTTTGATGAAGTGTTCACCAATATGAGTATCAGTCTTTAGAATTAGTCTTCAGTGCTCAGACAAATCAGTGCTTCCATCATAAAATATTTGAAAAGGTTCTCTTGTAAGCGAAAAGTAATGTGAAATATATATTTCAAGGTTGAGCCTGAAATACTTTTTGTTGGAATAGCTGCCTTTTTTTGGTGTGTTAGAGTGGCTTAGCATCCCACATTTGTTGGGGAATAGACAGGTGGTTTGCTTATATGGCCTTGGGCTATCCTCCCCCCTCATGAGCTAACTTTTGGGGTTAAGTTAAGCCCTGGTGTAATATCTTTTTCATGGTTCAAAAGTCAGTTAACATGAAGAGAGGTGCTAGAGTGGGTCAGAGTCCCACATTTTTTTTTTATGACAAGGGAAATCCGCAGTCGCTACCCTTTGGTCAAAGTCCCACATTGCTTGGGGAATAGACTAATTATTTGTTTATATGGACTTGGACAATCTTCCCTTCATGAGCTAGTTTTTATGGTCGAGTTAGGCTCAAGTGTCGTATCTTTTCATGGTGTAAACAAAAGACACTCCCAATGTTTCAGTTAGAGCTAATATTTATTAATTCCTAACAAATGGTTGTTGGTGATCTTGTGTGATCTATTAGAGAAAATCCATCTCTCTTAGAGTTTGTTGGAATTGCAAGTTTTGTCAAGCTTACAGACTAGTGTACTAATTCAGATCAATTTCTTTCAAGCCCTACTTTATAGAAGTTTCTTAAATATGCTTGGATAGAGAGATCCCAGTACTTGTAGACTTATATGCTCTGAGATGCATTTATCCTATACAAGCAATATTAAAAAAAGTCTTATACATAGTTACTTTGTCTTTCTGTGACACTTCAATTTCTAGACGTTGCATAAAGCAGTTTGAGGTTTTGTGTTATCAGTTAGTTTGTGGACATCTTTTTCGTCTTCTTTGTTATTGGCCCCATCTTTAATCCAACACTAACAGCATCCTTAAGCGTATGATCTCTTGAATCTTCATTATATATAGGGATTTGATCATTTTAATGGTCCTATTATATGATGCATACTTTGGTTCATATTCCATAGGATGTTGGATTCGCTTTATCTTCTAAATTATTCTTTTGCTGTCTGACTCATTTCCCTTCATAGCGTGACTGTGGAAGACAACCTATTCCTAGAAAAGACCCTGGAGTCAAAGTTGAAGAAGAACCACTACTATCAAATCACCCTTATGTGGACAAGGTATTCCTCCTTTCTGCACATGAATTCTTCAAACTAGGGAGGTTTGAGTTATTGTTATATACCTATATACCCATCATAGCCAAATAATTCTGCTCAAACTTCTTTTTGCTCTTTAACTTAGTTGATCAATTAAATCTGTCCTCTCAAGTTGTTATGTGTTGTATGAATGTGCTTAGAAATGGGACAAGCTAAGATTAATGTCATCCCATTTTGTTAAACTTAACTGATCTATGTCTTTATGTTTTTTAACTGCTGTCCTAAAACTTTATTTCTTACCGATATGCATAGTTATGGCACCTTTTTGGCCATCTCAGCTAACAATTCATGATTAACAATTCTGTCTTATTCTGCAGTTATGGCAGATCCATAATGCTGAACAAATGATTCTGGATGACATGGAGGCAAATCCTGATAAATATGAAGGCAAAAACTTGACAGAGTTAGCTGACGAGGAAGATTTTGATGAAGAAAATAGCACTGAGTACTCCAAAGCTTATTATAAGAAAGCGTTGCTTACCAAGATTATTACAGTGAGTAGCTTATCAAGTCGTTTTTCTCTTCTTTCGTGCATCTATCTAACACGATTTTAATTTTGACAGAAAGTCAGCGTAAGAGAGCTTGACTTGGAAGCTGCACTTGCTGAGCGTCAGGTTTGAGATAATATTGATTACTTTATTGTGAGTTTGTGACTATAGCCATATGTCATTATTATCATGTTTAGGGATAAATTGATAGATTCTTAGATTGAAATCAGGTGCTTATGAATCTAGAAATTCAGAAGGTACATATCAAACTTGTTTAGCCAAAAACTTAACAGATAGAAGAGAGACGCTTCCTGTGATACATGCTACAATTTGGAACCTTATCAGAACACGTTAAATAAAGTTCTAAGAATCTCAATCTAATTTTGATGTCTGACCTTGGGAAGAGAACTTTGGGACAGTTGGAAAAATCATTACGGGTATATATATGTTCTTATTTAAAGTCAACATCTTCGATGTACAAGGCGGACAACGGAGTTATCTTATTTTATAACAAAAATAATCAGCTTTTAGTTGTGTAAAATTCAAAAATGATATTTGATGGGATAAATATGAACAAAAACTAACAATCATAAAGGCTACTTTGGCCAAGAATACAAAATTGACTCAGTTCTGCTAAAAGTTTCAAGTTGAAAAGAGCCTACATTTACTGAACTTATACATGAGAAGTGCAAACTCATTTTTTTCCCTTTTCTGCACAGACCTCCTTGTCTTACTACACCCGTTATTTAAGAAATCCACAGCAAGAACTATATCAAGTACATTAATGGCAATATCATTTGAAAATTCTGCTTATTGGTTACTTTAACCATGTACAAAGTTTTTTGTATCTTGAGTATTCCTCCCAAAGGTATCTAATTGAGAAAGCATGTCCTCTTTGTGGCTTTTCCTTGTAATTGTAATGCAGCACCATAATAAACTGAGAATAGAAGCACAAGAACGAGGAGAGGTGTACAAAATTTCCAAGCTGAGACGAAACATTGAGATGGATGAATACGATTTTATCCATTGGCGTCGGTCCCTTGAGGAAAGAGAGGCTCTATTAAGAGATATAAGCTGGTATTCACACTGGCCTTTCTCCCCCATCCTAACAGTGCCCCAAAAACGTTTCCTCTATAACCCCCACCCAATGAAATGAAGAAGAATTATTTGTTTATTAGACAATTGACATTCATATGTAGTACTAATTTCTCAATTGAAAGACTTGTTTACCTTCTGTTTTCTTTCTAAACCTGAATTGCCTCATCATGTCTAACTTGAGGGTTTTTGTCTGTATCCCGTTAATTTACAAAGCTTATCAACATCGCTAAAGATGCGGTCATTGGATTTGGATATAAGATTGGAGACTTAGTGATAATTGATGCTTTTAATATCTCGAGAATTCTTCTGATTTGTTTATGAATATTCAGTCCTCCAGAAGTCAGTTACTTTTAGTTTTGCTTGGGTCTAGTTTATCTAAAAAGACTCATCATAGAACATTGGTACAAATGGGTCCAGATGGAGTGGAATGGACATTGTGTTCGTATAACTGACACCAACTACTTAGTGATTGAGGAATAGTTTCTCATTGTAGTTTGTCGGTAAGCTAACATGCCATGGTGTATGTGACGCACGAGTCACATTGTACTGTCATGTTTACGTACCTTTTAGGTTTTTATAAGGATTACAATAAAGTATGGACACAGGGGTCAGTCTATACAAATGAATGACTTTCAATACATAAAAGTCAGAGTGGTCGTGTAAGGACATGTCACTGGTTAACAGTGACTGCCATAACCAGGGATTGGATGACTAGAGTATTATCTGTTTTCCTTTTTCACTGGATTGTTATCACAAGAAGTACAATATTCTAAAATGATATTGCTTACAATTTGTTTTAGGTGTTTTCATGGTAGAGTACCTTGAAACTTTCAGCTAAGTCCAGACATGACCTACCTGAGGAAAACATAGAAGACAAGGGTAGAAATAATTTACAAGAATTACATGTATATTAAACATATAATTGATGTCTCGTCAAAGACTTTAAAGCATTTGATGTTAGTATGTGACTACCTTATCTACGCCCCTTGATGTCAGTATTCCGTACCTTCATGTCTACATCTGTCTTCTGCTATTTCTCTTGTTTTTACTAGTCAAGTCATTTACATCCAAGTGGCACAGATAAATTTTATTTTCAGCATTGTTAGGTTATCTGAACTCAGACCGACATGTCTCCTTTGTCCTTTCATCTGCTTTAAAACAATGCCTCTGATCCTATGTTAGTATCATTTGAAGAGACGACTTATTCCATCACACTCTGTGTCACTGGATGTGAACATTTAATCTCTATTTTAGTTATTCTGATTTTGTACTTGTTTGATGCTTTTGCAGTCGCCGTGCCCTTGGGCTCCCACTGGAAGAGCCTGGTAGGTATGTGGATCCAAGTGCTATCAGCAAGGATCAGTATGATCCTGAAAGTCCCTTGTATAGATATGACTACTGGGGCGAGCCAAAGAACTCAGATAAGAGCAAGCAGGAGCGAATGACGGATGCTCACAATAAATCTATTGTTGGCAAAGGTACTGTTTGGTATGAGTTGTCATATGAAGATGCCATCAAGGAGCAGATGCAGATGGAGGCCCAAGGATTTGTGCGGGAGTTGTATGATGAAGATTCTGACAGCGACCAAGTGAATACAGATGATGAAGATGACGAGGAAGACTTCGATTACAGCATCCTAGGCGACCCAAGTGAAAATACAACCAACCAACCTTATGTCAATGGAACTGAATCTTCTCAGCTATCAGATGAAGGAATGTTTGAAGATTAAGTGACAAATAAGAAACTTATCAGCAGCAATACTGTATTGATAGTTTGTACAGCTAGGTACATTAAACGGATGCAATTTTCGTAGAGTTTTTCCTTATGGGGGTTTGATTTTGTTGCATCTTTAGAAATGTATTTGTTCTGTGCCTTAGTAGAAAAGAAACAATTTTTTACACTTAACAATCCAGTTGGTTTTGTTATCTTCATATTTTTGGTTCCTAAAAGTTATGAGTGGAGTTTCATAATATTATTTACCTTGTCAGAAAAAAAGTTATTGGTGCAGTTTCTTGATGGATTATTGTATTGCAAGCTATTTGGCTGATGCTTGAAGAGTTATATGTTCAACATAATCAGTCATTTTTCTTTCAACTATATTTCGTTTTCACCTGTTGATGGCCAATGTTACTAACATTTGAAGCAATTCAAGTGGTGGGGTAAGTTAGCACTAATGAAAATTTTCCATTCTTAACTAAACATCTCGTGTCAGATAGTTAAAATCTCGAGTTAGTTTTGATAATGAAAAAAAATCTTAATAGGAAATGTTTCCCCTTCTAATCAACCAATGAGAAATAAATCCCAGATGATTATATAAAAAAAAAAAGTTTACATTATTAATTGTTATTTATATATATATTAAAGAGTACCAAATCTCACTTACTATATTTATCCGTTAAAAATAGATCTTATACTAGACAAAATATTCATTTTATCTTTTTAATTCTTTAAAAGTAGATCTCGTGCTAGATATAATCATTATTTTCCTAATATTAAGAATTTTAAAATCCCACCAATTAACTATACATGAGATTCTCCAAATTATGCTTACCAACAAAAGAACTTAATAGTGTCAAAGAAAGTACAGATTTGTGATAAAAAAACTTATTCTTTTATCCACGCAAACAATCGCTTCAAAAACTCCGTTATTAGCCCCAAAACATACCATTTATATTATTGGGTCCGTGCATAGCATGGACACCATTATCTAATTTATTAATACGAGGGAGATGTAGATTAATCAATTTATACCGATCTTAAATAAGTTTTGGGGTTCAACCAAATACTCTGTATCCATTACTAATATATTTTGTTATTTTAGGTTTAACATTACACCTACTAATTAATGATTCATAAGATTCTGTAAATAATTGTAACGTAATTAATTAACAAATCCCCAAAATTAGCTTAGTTGTAAACAGAGGATTTTCCCTTGATTTCATCGGAGAATTTGCAAATTAAAACAACAGCCATTGATCTCATCTCCGTTCAATGGCTTCTCTCGCCTTCAATTCCGTCGCCACCACCAAATCCGGCGTCCGCCACCAACTGGCGCATCTCCGTCTTCTCTCTTATCCTTCAGTTTCCTTGAAATGCCGATGGTCATAGTCCTTTGCTCGTGCCTTTTCAGGTATATCACTTTACAATCCTTTCCTTTTATCATCCGCTGCTAAACTTGTAACTGTTTTCTGTGTGTGCTGGGGGATAACGAGGTAGTTATATGATCAGGTGTAAGAGCTCAGGTGGAGAGTACTGAGCAAGCTGGAGTTGATGTGGAAGCTCCTGTTGTGGTTATTATAGGAGCTTCTAGAGGAATTGGGAGGGCTGTTGCTTTAGCTTTGGAAAAAGCTGGTTGCAAGGTCATCCATTCAGATACTTTGTCTTTACAACAACAACAACATGCCCAAGTGAAATCCCACTAGGTGGGGTATGGGGAGGGTAAAGTGTACGCAGACCTTGCCACTACCTCGTAGAGGTAGAGAGGCAATTCAGATACTTTGTCTTTATTTAGTTAAAATAGCCTTATGGTTTGGATCATTGTTATCGATTAGATAATTGTTGACTGTTTGGCCTTCAATTCGTGAGTAAATTTGTTGATTTTGATAGATTAGGACTTTTTACCACCACAAATCCACAATGAAAAGGAAACTTATATTGCCTGGATGATAAGCTTTCTTTGATACGTCATGGTTTACTGGGAAACCCTGTGATTTTCTTGTTCAACAGCATCAATTTTTAGAAATAGAAATAATAAAGAGCAGTTTCATTTTTAAGATGCAGTGGTGGTTGCTTAAGTTGTATTTTTTGGGCAATAGCTCAAAAAGGAAGTATTTGAAATATCTATATTTGTTTTTGTGCCCCCAAATTCGCTTTTTGGCAGCGATATGAAGTAATCTGGAGTTCAACTTGGATAATTTCATGGTTATTGTTAACCCTTTGCTTGAATATCCTTTTTCTGGTCTATTTTTTCCACTGCTTTCACCTTTCAGTGAGACATTGTAACCCAGGGCCCAGCCAAGTTCACCATTTCGTCTCATTATTCGTCTTTGAAGGTGGTATAGGATGCTGTGAGTTCCAATATCCTTAGAAACTTTGAATAATGCTTTAGGCCTGAACTGTATGTTATGTTATATGTTCTCTTTAAAGAATATGCTTTAAATCAAAATTTATGTTACATATCATATGTATACCTGAGAAATCTCTCACATACTCTTTCAACCCACTTGATATTTGTTGTTAGGTCCTAGTGAATTATGCGAGATCTTCAAAGAAGGCAGAAGAAGTTTCCAAAGAGGTGTGTTTCTTTTCTCAGTCGAAATCTGGTGTGATTTTGTTATTTTACAATTCCATGTGATATATTTCCTTTTTGTGGTTGAAAGTTGAAACCATGGAACTGTATTTCTGACTTAAGAATGATGTTCGAAAGAGTATTCCAGCACTTCTTTCACCATTCCTAGTGCTGAATGGTTCATATTGAGGGTGGATTTTTTTTTCTTTTAGGGAGAAAACGAGTTGAGAGACCACATTAAGCAAATGTCATCTGCTAGCAAAAATCAATTTTATAAGTTGGATCTCTACCACGCCCCAAAACGGGATGAGACGTGGCCGGCACCTGATACATGCAATTGGACTGAGCAAACTTTTTTTTTTATAACCATGGTGTGCAACCCAGCTTGCACGCAACTCGACTAATTCCTTGGGATACTTGTCACCTTCCACCAGCAATAGGTACCAAGTAACTTTGTCCATCAAGGTACCTGTTGTTGGTGGGAGGTATCTTGTAGAATTAGTCGAGGTGCATGCAAGCTGCTCCAGACACCACGGTTATCAAAAAGAAAAGTAGAGAATGTGTGGAATCCTAGCTCACACATGGACCGCCATACTTACCCAATACATGGCCCTAACATCATGAACACAATGCTGCCTGAGTATTCCAATGCTCAGTATACATCATAGCCACGAAACTCATGGTGAGGCAAGAGTTATGCATAATAAAATATTGAGTGCAAGAAAAAGATAAATCAATTATGCAATTTAATTTATCAAAACATAAATGTATATATTTGAATCCACTCAAGCATTTAAAGTAGTCATAAATCTTTCATGGCAAGATTAGAATTGATCAATTTTAGCAACAATACACATTCTTTCACATGTGTTACAATGTTACGATAATATAGCACAATCTTTCCATGTATGTTCCACTGGAATTATTACGATCATCAAAGTGTGACAAGCATTGTGTTAATTCATAGTCTCAATGTCCATAACGTAGGAGTCTCATAACTATCGTGATGTAATGCATCGAGATACCATCCTCGAAGTGTGACGTACCCTCCCCGCCAGATAGACTATATGAAATCAATGATGTAATGCATTGGAATATCATCGTAGAAGTCTGATGTACTCTTCTCGCTCGATAGGCTATATGTAATGCATCAAGGATCCAAGAAGTTCGATCTACTCTCTTGACCTGATAGGCTAAGTTGCTTGGACTTGGGTGCGGATATCCGATGTGGATGCGAATCCGACCCTCGGATTCGGCAAAATCTAAATTTTAAGATTCGGGTGTATGGATCCAAATATGGATACAGGTGTTGGGATTCGGCTAAAAATCCAAAATTATAAAATAGAGTTATAAAGAAATACTAAATTATGATTTTATCAACAAAAAAAAAAAATACTAAATTATGATAGATTTTCTACATTTTCTCTCCTAAGACCGCCAACTTCTTCTTTCAAGCTCTAAGTTTCTTCCCCTAAAAAAGAAAAAGAAAGCCAATCAAGATCTTCCACCAACTCTCCTGACCATTGCTACTGTCTACCAAAAGTCGGAACACAACCGCTTGAATTCTTAGCTTCTTTTTGTTTGGCTTGAAACATGACACAACGAATATTGACCAAGAGGAAAAGCTAAAAAAGAGATAAAAGGACTATAATATTAAAGGTATGCCATTGCTCATGTCTTTTGTTAAGAAGTCCCACATCGGTAGAGGGACAGGAATAAATGAGCAATTCACTATATATAAATATGATAGTACAAAATATAGAGAGAAACAACCTCAACCAATTTACTCGGAATACATGAGAGGTTCACACAAGTAATAACGTATCACTTGTGACCCACAAATTCTCCCCCTAACCTAAACTCTCAAAGCCCCTAGGACTAAATTGTGAATATTGATTAAGTTAGAAGGAACAAGCCTCTATTTATAGAGTCCTAAACCTTTTCCTACAAGAAAAGAACTAGCCACTCTTAAACCTTTTCCTAAAAGGAAAACCTATTTATGGTAAGAAACTTTGGGCAAATAAAACCCAACAAATCTCCCCCTTGGCCTGAATTTCTGACAAAATAAATTTGTCTGCCTTCTTCACATAATCTTTAACAGCTTGCATCTCTTCTCCATAATCTCCTCTGCAGAATCTATGTGTCTACACAGAGAACCTCTCTGAAATAATTTCTCCAATAAAAATCTTCATTACTGTCAAAAAGGTACGGCTAGAACTACACCCGCTAAGATGAACACCTAATTTTTAACCTGGTTCATTAATCGATTATCGAACCATTGAATCTGGCTCTGATACCACTTGTTAAATTAGGTCTTAGGCCTAACTCACACCCCAAAAGCTAGCTCAAAAGGAGGAGGATTGCCCAAGCCTTATAAGGAGTCCACTCATCTCATTAACCACCAATGTGAGACTTTTGTTATTCTTTAACATCTTTAAATCTATTTTATCTTTTATCAAAATTTCAAATTTCCTCCAAATTTGTCCATGAACTCTGGTCAAAGTATCCAATGTGGGTTGACAGAATCCCACATGTATCCCGCACCTGCACCAGTCTCGAGTTGACACAGGTGCGGCAACAAAAATGAAGAGTCCGCGCAACTGAGCTGATAAGCATAAACACATTGTCATATTTTCAAAATCATTGCTTGTAGCTGAAACTCATTTTCTATAATGCATTAAGATCCAAGAAGTTACTCTCCCGGCGAGATAGGTAATGCATAATTGTGATTATATATTCCATTTTATGTCATGACATTTTAGCCTAATATCCTTTCTTAATTAAGTAGCAACTTTCATATATTCAATGAATATCAAGAAAAAGGAGTGCAATGCTATAATCGGAAATATGCCAAGAATCATATCAATACAAACACGTCATGAACAACATTGTAGATAGTATGATGTGCCACACAATACTGTAAAGATTGTATAAGAGCCATAGACGCTTTTATATAATTCAAGACTTAACCATGTAGGTGCATTTATCAATACTAAGGCCTAAGTCCCAAAAATTCAAGGAAAAAAAATATTCTTCCATTGGAGATTGATTCTTGTGTTTTAACTCTAATCTATTTCTTAAATGTCTTATGGAGTGTAGTCACTTTATTTTGAACTCAAAGCGACACAATCCATATCCACCCATCAATATTCATCATCTCTTCTCCGAAAATGACAATTTTCATGATCCATTTCTAGGGTTCCTTCAATAACTCATTCTACTACAAATAGTACTCAAATCATCCTCTTAACCCAATACTTATACCCAATAGCTATACTCTGAGGAAGGAAAGAGAATACTTCAGTAACACCATAAAGTTGGAATGTATTTGGGATCTAGTTTTCAAAGCATTTCTGGTAGAAGACTTAGAAATAGTAACATTAGCAGTGTATGGCTGCAGGAGTGCAGCTGTACAACACATAAAAAATTATGGTTAATCTTTTCAAAAAGCTTACTGTTATTTATTATTCTATTTTTGATAACTGAAATATCATTATGTAATTTTCCTAGATGGTAATTTATTTTTTTAAAAAAAGAAAGTAACAACTGTTTGTGTATACTGCACTTGGTCTCCTACCAACTCTTAGGGGTCGTTTGGTGTGAAGGATAATACCAAATAGTCCTGAGATTTAATTATAGTGTCACTTAATTTGTTGTTTGGTTGGCAAGTCTAGGATAACTTATCCCGGGATATATAATTAGTACTGGGATAAGTTATCCCTCCCCTTGGGTGACAAAATAAGTAAATGACAAAAATATCTCTTTAAACCCTTTTTATACATCACTTTTCACATTCATGAAGGGTATTTTTGTAGACAAATAAATTCTTCTTAAAATTTATTATTTTGAATACAACAAACCAAACCCTCAATAAAAAATAATATTAGCATAACTAATCCCATCATAACTTGAATTCAAACCAAACGACTCCTTAAACTCTTCTCCATGGCTTGAAGCATCCACTTGACCTTTTCTTTCCATATAGTTCAAAAAAGGCGTCTCGCTTGCTATAATCTCTAGCATTCTCTTTGAGAGTGCCTAATAAATGTCAAATAAGGAGGATACCATTTCCCAAGGCTGTGAAGTTGCTCTACAATGTAGCAGCAATTAATCGTCATCTTTCCCTCTCAACTTTGATTCTCTGAGAAAGGAGTTCTGTTTAATAGTGGTCTTCAATTCTCCATCTTAGAGTACAACTTATGGTAGCACTGGGTTATGTCTTCTCTAATCCCCTCTTCGCTGGAAGTTCATGGCCATCAATTGATTCTTTCTTATACGATTGTATCCCCTGTAAACATTGGCCATTGTTATCTCCTTTTTAGCCAGGTGCTTGTGATCTTTATCTCAGAATCACTTCTTGTGCTACAAGTAACTTTCCCAGCTGACCTTTCAATTCTTCTCTTTGAATTTTATCAGCTTTTGATTTTGTTTAATTAATATCTTTTCTACCCCCCCCCCCCCCTCCAATTCAAAGAGCAAATCTGACATGGTAATTTCCACTTATCACCAACTTGTGGCATGGTCTGTTCGCTACCTCTTTCATACAATTCTTGACCATCTTTTTGAAGTTCTCATGGTGTAGTCACATGTTTAAATCTGAAAGGAAACAGTACCTCATACATCAACAGCAACCTAATAAATTATTGGACTGTTATTTGATATTGATCTTGGCAGGGTTTGCTTACTTGAGCTCTATAATTTCTCCTCATTCCATGGATATCAACACCTTATCCATTAGGGAAGCATAGGAGATATCTGATCTGGTCCTGGTTGATGAAACCAGAGAATTCAATCAATACTATAAATGTTTCCTTAGCAAATTTCTTTGCTCCAATTCATATCTTAGTACAGAAAAATCATCTGCTATCACCAAGGACATGACCATCTTTGTTGTGTCATGCAGTTGTCTTTTACCACTTTCTATCTATCTTCGTCTTACTTTGTCTTCTCCTCTGGTTGATTGACAGATCGGGCATGGGGTGCAGCTAATAGTCCCATGGTCCAGCACCTTTTACTATTTCTCAGTTCCATTGTAAATTATAATCAGTTCTTCTATCAATTTAGAATTTGGTATCTCTGAGTCGATCTAAGAAATTGTTGCGTAGAAAATCATGCTATCTCCTCCGTCTAAGTTACTTTTTTCTTTTCCATCTGTAATCAACCATAAAGTCCAATTTCTTGTTGTAACTGAGAAATTCCTGTAATTAGATTGTCTTACTCACTTTCTCGAGTGTTCTCTACTGTCCTGTATCATATGATACTTTCAGCAAACATATTTCTCAAACCTCGGCCGTGTCTTTCACAATTTGATCATTGCTGCACTCATCAGGTTTGAGTAAAAGCATCAGAATGGGAAATTAGGGGCATTCATGTAAAAGTAACAGTTTCATTTAAATTAATTTTTATTCAATATAGCCTTAAAGGAGCTTTTTGATTGTAAGTTTCCAAAAAGGTTTCCAGGGAATTTTTGTTGTGTGGTAACTTTTGTGCTGTTTTCCTGCCAACAACTGAAAATGATGCCATATGTCACTTAGAACTATCCGAGATTTGTTAGGTTTAAAGTGAGAAAACTTCACTCAAATTTGAGTCCTTCCAACATGTTTTACCCACTGGTGTTCCTTGTATATAGTTTCATCTCCAGAACTATGATATGAGCTCATGATAGGTTGTATAGCAAGTAAACATTGTTTGCTAGAAAGCATAAAACCAGAGTAGTAATACTTCTAAAATTGCAGAAATTTAAGTAGGAAATTCTTGTTTGGACTTTTTTAGGTCTTCTGGCAAACACATCATATATACTTGGATGCCTTAAAAGGATACTATCAGTTATACATCTTCTGAAGTGAAGAGTAAGGTCTCCTATAACTCCAGAAACTGGTAAGCCATGGACAAAGTGAATCTGTTCTCTGTTTTTTCAGATAAAATTCAGAATTGTTGTCATGAGAAAATTGCTAGCAACTAATCTGATGTTCAATACCGAAACCAATAGTGTTGTGAGAATACCCTTTTGGAGCACTTGTACTGGTTACTCCCTTTTTAATGGATGGCTGAGTCCAAAGTCATGTGAAGATATCTGGTGACCAGTTAAGGCATGGTGCTTTGTTTAATTAGTGCAGCCAGAAGATTGGCTTGTTCTTGTATTTAGTAGCTGATGCTACTAAAGATTGCAGGACTAAGTTTTTATTTTGTGTGTAATGATAGTAATGGTTACTGCTTGTTTGACAAATGAAGAAAGCTTACCAGGAGTGTCAAACGACTCTAGTATCTTCAGTCCCAAGCAGCCACCCACCCACCCCAAATGCTATTATACTATGACTTAGGTTCTCCTTACCACATGAAAGTACCTTTCCTTACCAATTTGCCTTCATAAAGAAAAAGATTGAATGTCATGCTCCTAAAATTGTCGGGGTTGCATTGGAATCAGGGAGAATAGATTAGCGTTGTTAGTGGTACATAATCAGGAATTAATTCAATCAACAAATTCCCCTTGCTTCCTGAGGTTGGATTGTTCTGTATTACCTGATGCTTATCAAACTTTGCAAGGTTAAGTTTCTATTTCATGTGTAAAAACAGTAAAATAGTTAAATTTCCATTCCTATCATTTAAGTGATATTTAGAATGTTAAAGGCTATCTCATGGAGTACTTGTTACACCAGCAATCTGATAACAGCTATAAGGTTCATCAGTAGGCTGTTTGACATCTTCCCCTAAATTAATTTTAATTTCCTATTTTGTTGGCAGATTGAATCATGTGGTGGCCAAGCTATGACTTTTGGTGGTGATGTTTCAAAAGAAGAAGATGTAGAATCAATGATGAAAACTGTAAGCAAACTCCTTTCCTGGTGAAATTTATTTTAAATGTATCTTACTGTAGTTGTTTCCAAATAATTTCACCTTATAAGGCTCATGTTTACAGGTGGTTGATCAATGGGGAACAGTTGATATCTTAATAAATAATGCAGGTCGACAACAGTCGTACTGTGTCGTGTTTAGTTTACTAGAATGACGGCTCAGTAGTTGTTGTGGTTTTCTTTCCAGGTGTAACACGTGATACTTTGTTGATGAGAATGAAGAAATCTCAGTGGCAGGAGGTTATTGATTTGAAACTTACTGGAGTATTCCTTTGCACACAGGTCTATACAGTTGCTGTGTTCTTAATTCGACCAGAACTTGAGTCTTTTTCAAAGAAAACATTTTTTCAGAGAGATCTTTTTCCTTGTTGCAGGCTGCTGCTAAAATTATGATGAAAAAAAAAAGGTAAATGTTTAGCCCCTTCCTAGTGCAATTCATCAAAAAATGATATAGAGACGAGGCTAAATATTTAGCTAACTGCTGCATAAATTACTACCCGCAGTTTGATTGGTGCCTTTTCAGTCAATTTGAAGATGCGTTTATTTATATAAACCATCAATGCATTCTTTTATTATTTCATATATTCTAGAATTTTATCTAGTAGACTTCTCTAAATTTTTGTAGGGGAGAAAAGTCAACATATCATCTGTTGTTGGTTTAGTTGGCAATGCTGGGCAAGCCAACTATAGTGCGGCAAAAGCAGGAGTGATTGGGTTAAACCAAAAGTGTCGCAAAAGAGTATGCCAGCAGGAATATAACTGTAAGTGCTCCTTAATCCGAATTATTATTCACTTGGGTGAGCCTTTTCTCTTTGATAAAAACAACCTTGGGACATTGGAGTGTCAACTACAAAGGAATTAATTCTTCCCAACAAGGACAATCTACTGACTATTTATGACGTTTGACACGTTATTTACCACAATCTTTGTTTTCATCAGGTTAATGCTGTGGCCCCTGGATTCATTGCATCAGATATGACTTCCAAGCTAAGTGAAGACGTTGAGAAGAAAATTTTGGCAAGCGTCCCATTAGGTCAGGGCTAATCTCCTTGACTATGATTGACAACTTTATCTAATATGTGGCACTCTCCTGCACATCAAATATGGAAACGTATAGAAATCAATGTCTTAGACATCTGATAATGTGGCACCTGTGCGAGTGTTGGAGATTATTTGAAATGTTTCCAAAAATAATTCAAACATGTTTTTTGGAAGAAGCTCTTGCAAGTTGAGAAACTCGCCAAAGGTTGTGCTTCAACTTGCAAGAATTTCTTGTTTTGACAGTTATTCCTCACCAAATAAACACTTTCTGGTAAAATTCCACATTCTCTCGCAGATGCCACCAAAGAATCCCAAGTTGAACAAGAGTAATAATTCAATTCCCAGTATTTCTGTGCATTTATTGCAAAATCTTGATACATCCAAAATAGGATATTTTCTCCGCCTTATACTTTCACCCAGCGTACAAAAGAGTAGGTATTATTTCACTGTTTATTTACACAAACTGCCAGTAAAACGATTTTGGAGTCCTTTTAAAAACTATTGTTATTTTGTTTGTTGGTAAGTTGGGGCTTCATTGAGATAACACTAACGAACTAAGATACTTAAATGATCAGATGAGAGTAGAAAGTTTGTTTTGTGATGCATAAATTTGCTCCTCTTCAAGTGTTAGTTTAGTTATACAGAGTATATTTTCCGCATGTTGCTGGAAAGTGAACGATACATCATTTCTGATTGACTATGATCAGTAAGATCACCAATGTCATCAATTTGTATTTTAGGCACTGCAAATATTGACAAATTTTGTTGTGATGACAGGACGATATGGCCAACCAGAAGAAGTTGCTGGATTGGTGGAATTCCTAGCACTAAGTCCTGCAGCCAGTTATATTACTGGACAGGTTCTTACTATTGATGGTGGAATGGTTATGTAGAAACTTTCAGCATTTCCAGTTGATTTCCATGACTTGGATGGCACTGAAAAGGTTGATTAGCTATGTTGGTAGAGAAAACTCAGTAGCCTAATGAGCTGTTAGGGTTTTCATCATTATTTTTGTCTAACTGTTGCAACCTGAATTCTGTTGGAATGGACGACATACATTGTGTTCAGCACTACTTATAGGCTTTTAACAAATGTGAATTTTTTTTATGGCCACTTGTTTCAGGGTACTGGGGAAGATTCAGGCAATAGCAATGCGACACAACACTTGGGGACAGAAAAGCCAACGCATCTTTTAGCAACATTTTTTCCTTTTACTAAACAGGAAGCAATCTAGTACTAAACTATGTAACAAAACTGTTTTCACCTAACCTTTATCCACTCCCAAGCAGACAACCAACTTATACACGAGCAAAAGAATTTCAAATAAAAATATAAGATGACTGGCTATGTTGGCCAGACCCGCCAACCAGGTCTCTTCTGAAGCATCCAAGCTGGGGGACACTTGCATCAACCTAAGAGACCCAAAGTCACTAGAAGGTCATGACTTATCTGTGTATCCCCCCTAAAAAAAAAATCCACAGTCGACCCTGGGACAATAAAATGAGAGTTCAATTAAACCACCAAGCACCCTCATCAACTTGACGATCGGCCAAAGTATAAAAGAGATATCAATCAATCTCTCCTTCCTCTGGATCATTCGATACGTCAGGGATGCTCTGTGGTTCAGCTTCTTCTTCCTCCTCTTCATCTTCATCTTCATCTTCTTCCTTCATATATAATCCAAGTTGCTCCAATGGATTACTAGTTGCCTTAAATTTGAAACTCCCAAGAACATTCTCAGAATGACCAGGACTAGCCTCCTCAATGAAGCTCTCTAGCTGTTCATCTGGAGCAGCTCTGAACAATTCCAGATCTTCCATAAATTGACTGTTCTCATTGATTTCAACAGTCTTCTCCATCTGCTAGCACATGATTTAAGAGCGTTATAAAGTGACGGTTAAAAAGATAATCTCAATAAATGTAACCCCATCTGTCTTTACCTTCTGGAGTGCCTGACGGGCAGCTTCTCTTTCAAGTTCTCGTTTCCTTTTGGCTTCTGCAGCAGCTTCTGCCTCAGCTCTTTTACGAGCCTCTTCGGCAGCCTTAGCCTCAGCTTGCAACCGAGCTTTCTCTGAGTAAGCAGATAAACAAATAAAGTGGTTGTTTTCAGAGATGCAACCAAGAAACAAACCCAAAGTGTTTTCTCTGAATAAACCGATAAACAAATAAAGAGGTGGTTTCAAAGATGTGATTGTGGACTTCAACACATGCAACAACAGAAAACACAAACCTTCTCGCCTTCGCCTTTCAAACTCCTCTCTCTCAAGCTTTAGCTTTTCTGGGTCCCGCACTTCACCCTAAAATTTTAAAAAGACTAGTTAAGCAAAACAATAGTACACCTGGATGAATGGATCTAAAAAATCTAACCTAACGCAAGCAACACCAGCTAAAGTTTGGCTGACCTTTTCAATGCTCTTCTCCTGAGCTTTTAGTATGATATCCGCAAAGCGACCTCTTAACAAAGCTGCACGGTAAAGCTTCTCAGGAGAGACTTGCCTCTCAGGTTCAGCACTTTCCTCTAAAAGGTTACAGTACATGATGAGTGAGATGATTGCTGCAAAACTAGTAGCAGACATTTTCTTCATCTATTACCATTGCTTACCCTCTCGATGATCATCGGGCTCAGCAAAATTGGAGTTCTGCTGAGAAGTCAGCACTGTTTGGCCAGCCAACGGATCTGTAGTACACAAACACTATATCAGCACATATACTGACCAATAAAGCTATTAAATCTTCCCACCACCCACAGATTTACAGAAGGAAAGCAGCAATGAAAATCATGTCATTTGATTCCACAGGTTGACAACCTGTAGTTTCTGGAAGGTCAAGCTCATCTTCCTGCTCCAATCTCGCCCCAGAAGCCGCTGTTGCCTGTGGAAGAACAAAATTATTTTAGACGGCAATAGAAGTCATCACTCAAAATAATAATAATCCAATAAGAGAACCAAATAACTTATAAAATCAGACGACAATATCCACACCTTCTGAACAGTTAAGGCAACTGAATCTTTATCAGCATCCGATTCACCACCAGATGAGCTTCCAGAATCTGTACCTCAGAAAGAAAAGGAGATAACAATTTTAGCAAGTAAAGAAACATAGCACCTTAAGTTCACAGCAAATATGGCAGCAAAGAAAATATCAACTTTCCAACAGTCCAGACTTCTGACACAAAAGCACAACCATTCCTGACAAATAAGAATTGCAGAACTTTCAACTCAATGCAAGCCTCCTAATACAAGCAAGTTAAAAGGGCTAATCGACCTATTTCTCTCAATTAATACGGGTATTTAAAAAAATCTCGCCGATTGCTGGTCAGAGTATCTTTTTTTTGGATAAGCAAATCTTAGACAAGTAACACATCTCACTTGTTAATACTATGCTATATCCTCCCAAAAAAAAGAGGAAAATGTGGAAAAAAGCAAATAACAAGCAACTGGCAATAGAATTAGAATATGACACAGGTACTATCCAGCAACGTACACGTCTGAGCACATAAACAAATTTGTTACCATAGGAAGTACATACACAACAATTTCAGAATAGAAGATCCAGAAACAACGTTTAGAATCTAGGAGGCCAAAGCACAAATAAAGCATGATTAAAAACCAAGCAATGGTATTATTGCCAATGGAAGTATGAGGTGGGAGATTTAAGGGTCGGGCTTTCATTGCCAAATATGAACAGAAAGCACAGTGAAAAATTGCAAGGTTGTCAGAGTAAAGAAGAAAGTTATTTTTTCACATTAATTCATTTTTCATCTTTTAAAAGAAGTCACTTCCAAGCAAGCAAACCATAATGTATTAACTTCTGAAAAGTGCCTATTGAGTATTGAAAGAGGATATACTTCGACTCCAAGTTCTACAGCCAAAAAAAATCACTCACTACCAATCTCTTTATAAATCTACATCTGCCAAGTTGTGGCACAATATTTTGAAGACAGAAAGCTATCAAACATCCAACTTTTTTTTTGATAATGAGCTATCAAACATCCACTTCTAACAAACTCTTTATATCCATAGTAATTGACAGTACAAAAAGTTATGGCAGATAATTAGCCAATACTGCTAATGTGATTCAAAGACCAACAAACCTCACTGTCATTCATATAACATGCTAACGAGCTCTAACTTACTATAATGTCAGACATATAATTATATCTAGTTCAGCCAAACTTATGTAACAGGGAGACACCAAAATCCCCTCCCCCGCCCAGCAAAAAGACAGAAAAAAACAAGAAGAAATAATCCATACCTAATTCATAACCAAAATAATATCAAGATAACAGTTTCTAATTTCCTAGCCCACGGGAAAAAATCACAAGAAGTTTCAATTACCTATTCAGGAAAAATCCTACATTTTCCCTGGCCGACAATCATGACTGGAGCAAGGTGCTTCAGTCTCAAATTGTCAAACGTGAACGCCCAGTTCAATTTCTGTTTCACAAAAAGGTTTGACAACACAAAAGAGCTAGCAGGAGCACAAAGTTTCTAAACTTCACATGGGAATTACTCAAGTGGTAGAGTTCAAAACTCATGAGCAAGATGTAAAACAAACTTTTTTCCAGAACTTGAAATACGTTACTTCCCCAAACGAGAGAGAGCAAACCGGTTTTTTCTCTTCATGTTTATTTCTTTTTATTTTTTCTTATTTGTGTTACAACACCTTAATTAAATTCTAATTCAGAATTGTGAAAATATCCTACAAATAGATATGTTGTTTCTACAAAATGCTGCTATAAGCAAAAAGAGATCAACTTCCTTTCGAGTAAAGCCAATATAAACATGTATTTGATGAGTTTTTAATAAAGAAATTAACATCCTAATCTTCTTTAGGTTGTTCATTTTCCCACCAAAAGTTCCTGCCACGGCATCAGCCCATCCTCGAATTCCTGCGGACATTTTGAGCCTTATTTTGGATATTTGAATATCCTAGACAAATCAACCTTCTTTCCGATACCCTAAGTACTACAGAACATTAAAGAAAACAAGGGAAACAGGAACTGCAAAGTGATAGGGATGGAATCTACGTAGGTAGCCTTTTCTTGTTAAGAAAATGGAGGAAGGTATTCTCAGCTTAGCAATTGTGAAGGCACTCCTAAATAGCAGCTACAGAGAAATACATATTTGATACAGACCATACAGTGGGGAAACATGATCAATAAATTGGAGCTTGAGACAATTTCTGAAAATAGTTCTGAATTATCTTTTAAAATGTCAAGAGTAGAATGGTATCAATGGTGTCGGTGTTCATATGGAGGCAATGCTAGGTTTGATGATGGTGGAAGAGCAGGATAGGGTCTATTATGTTGCTGCTAACATATTCTATGCACAAACAGATCAGTATGTAGGCATCAAGAACAACACTAGACCATTAGTATCTACACCAAATTAAGGTGGGAGGCAATTGTAAGATATTACAGTGGTTGTAGATCTGTCATCAAGCCAATTAGAAACACGGGCATGTAGGGTCTGATAACCAGTTTGAAATCTAATCGTCTTGAGTTTTTAACATACATAACCAGCTAAGAGCATCTGAATTTCAAACCCCTAAACCGACCCATGGAAAAAGTTCTAGTTGAAGAAATGAATTGATTAGGGAATATCAGGTATATTACACATGCAAAGTGCTACTGAAAATCCACAAACAAGTAAAAATAACAAGGTAATAGGAGAAGACTTCTCTTCTCGGATGTCCCATTATGCAATGAGACAGTGAGCATGTATATGGATAAAAGGAACAAGTAAATTTTTATTATTTACCATGAGTAAATTTATAATAAGCATGCAAGAGAAAGGCCAAGTAAGGTAAGACATTCTTAATAGCACCAACCACTAGATGAAGAGCCAGAATCACTACTCGAACTACTTGAACTACTGCATTTATTGCTCCTGCGAGCTCTGTCCTTCTCTATCTCCACAGGAGGGAAGCTTGAAACAGGTGGATCATTCCCACCGATATCCACTTCCTCATCTGCCGGATCATTTCCTGTATAAAGAACGGAAACACAGAAAAAAGAAAAAAGGAATTAGAAACTAGAAACTTCAACAACCACACTATATAAACTCAAAGCTCAAATTCTCCACATCTACTGATCAAACTCACCTTTGCATGGCTGCATGGATGAATTACTGAATCCAGACTCATTGTGAAGCTGTAGAACAGCAAAGAGTATGACATCAGAATTTGCTTACAAAGAGAACTAATGTTACATACCATATGAAGTAACACACTAGGCATCCACATGCTGATATTTACCTCCATCTCACAGCGTTCACCTTTAGCCTGATTTTTCTGTTTCTCCAGTAGATAATCATCCAAAAGCTTCCGTAGCTCGTACAAGATATCATCATGAAGAACATCAAGATCAATCTCGATCTCATCTTCACTGACTTGACTTCCATTGGAGCTTTTTTCTTTCAAGAAATCAATTATATTTTCAGGTAATTCAGTCAGTAAATCTTCAAGCTCGGCAGTGAGTTTATGTTTTTCAACATCACTCATGACTCGCTTTACAGGTTCTGGTTTAACCCTGTTCTCCAATGGAGCAATTTTCTTCTTCTTTGAAGGCGGCATTGCTGGAGGAGTATCAGTCTCAGTTTCTATAATAACACTCGACTTAGAAGGTAAAGGTTCCTCTTGAATAACAGGTATCTTTTTTTCTATTGGTTTCCACCTAACCTCAAAAAATTTACTAAGTGTTTGAGCCATGATATGAACATCATTTCCTGGCGGATTGTATGTCATTGCATTTTTAAAAGTGAGCCGCACATCATCAGCAAACTGCAAAGGGCTCGAATATTCTCCCGAATGCAACTTTGACCTGATGGTCCCTAGGTCCATTGGTTGCTTAATAACAGTGAAGTAGTCGGGGATTTTTAACTTTACGACATCAACTGGATGATTGAAGACCCAACCATGCTGATGTGACATCAGTCTGCTTAGCACTGTCTCGCACTGTTTCATAAACATGACCATGCTTGTATCTGCGGGTATGGCCTGTTGCATCGTCTTAGGCCTCTTAGCTCCGGGACCCTTAGTAAGAGGCCCATTTCTCCCTGGGGCAGCCTTTTTCTTCCCAGGAGGAACCACTGCTTCAGCCATATATCGCTGAGATATCTCCGATCCTGATCTTCTCTGCCCGTTGGTGCAATTTTGAATATCGCTAGCAGGTGAAAGAACCCCAATATTAGAGCCGACAGAAGCAATTTTCTTCTGCAGTCCTCTGACTAGTTCAAGTTCATTCTTCAACCTAATTCCCAACACTTTTTTCTCAGAGCATGACATATTGGACAACGACATTACTTGAATAGGTGCACCAAATTGGTCATGACCATCAGCATTCAAACAAATGGATTTTCTTTTAGGTGCACAAGAGTCCTCCGATGCAGTCCTTTCAGTATCAACCCGTCCGGAGCTCCCAAAACCTTCGGATTCAGCCATTGTCTCAACAGCATTACGATAATCGGGCACCATCCCAGGCAAGTAACCTTTAAAACCCTTGCGTGATTTTCCCATCATATCACCTGAATCCTTTTTAAAGAACTTCCTCGATTCTCTCTGTCCAATGTAATCTATTGGAACAGTAGGTGCCATGAGAATACCTCCCCAATTCTGTACATATCAGATATTTCTTTTCAACATTTAATCCGCTCAAATTACACTATACCTTGCTAGGTCAACAACAATTATCTATCAAATAGACCTCGCCAGGTCAACAATTATCAAAGATATCAATAGCACCGGCATAACAACTTCCACCGTTCCTCTCAATGCAGAGTTCAATCAATTCGTCGTTTTCCCCCTTCGTTCAATCTATTAGATTTTCCGTTAAAACTCAATCAAAAAAGTCTGATTTATTCTGGACTATGAATTCAACAAACAAATTGTGGAAGAAGTAAAAGAATAACAGATTTATACAAACCCTAACCTCCAATCAAATTATCTTCAATCAGAAACAAACCCTAGATCAAAAAAGATCCTACCTTTATAACCTCAAATCAAATTCTCCTCATTCAGATACAAACCCTAACCTCAAATCAAAATCCCTTATCTTTCATAAACAAACCCTAGATAAATTTAAAAAAATTAAAAACTAAAAAAGATCCTACCTTTATAATTAAAAACCTACAATGGTTGAACTAAAATAGAAACCTGGATCTCCCAACAGCAGATAACCAAACCAAATAGGGTTGAGATCTTATCGGTTCGGGTCATACCCACGACCCCAAATCAAGGAACAAAACCAAACCCTAGAACAAAAAACCCTCTTCACCGCTAAAAAAAGAGTGAGATATAATTAAACTATATATAAAAAAAAAAACACAACATTTGAGGTAAAACTAGAGAGAGAAACAGAGAGAGAGAGATGAAATGAAGAGAGAGAAAGAGAATACTTACGATATTGTCTTTGTTGGGTCTCTATCTTTTTGATTGCCACCATCTACTTAAAGGCTGTTTTGCAGCCAAGACCGCCGCTCATTCGCTAATCTTGACCGTACATTGCAGGTCCTTAATTGATCTGACGGTTTTCCTAATTTCTGTGTTTCAGACCGTAAGATTCAGATCTGACGGCTCTGATTTGTTGTTGGACACTCTTTTCAGATCTGTAAAATTATGTTTTCCAGTTGGGTTAATTTATTTAATCTTACGCGGCACTGATTAATTAAGTTGTACTAATTAAGAATATAAGTCACGCGCTCCCGTGGAAAATGTGTTGCACTTGCAATAGTATATAATAATAATTTTAATAAATGGGAAAAGGTAAAAAAAATAAATGCTCTTTGAAAATGGTTTAAGATTATGTCCTTTTCAGTATTTTCATTATATAATTGTCCTAAATAATAATTTTTGGGTTTAAATTTTTCATCACCATTTCTTGGACCATAATTTTTTCTTTACAACTAAAATATCTCTCCTTTTAATTAAATTGTGTGGTGGTAAATATGTATCTATGATTAAATAAATATTACTAATATGTGAATATCAAACTCAACTCGTAAATAATCTGAATCATTTAAATTTATTTATTTGATAATTATTGGAGTTGAATTATTACTAATTTATATTTGTTAAAGAATGAAAAAAGTTGGATTAAATTTAAATCTAAAATTAATTATAGCTTGTTTGTATCAATTCAGAACAAAAAAATATTGCTCAAACAGAAAGACATTATTAATTTCCAGTTCATTCTGTCCCAAAAGGTGAACATGGAAAAAAAAAATAGTATGGACAAATAATGTATAATGGTTTTGATTTAAGCGGACGGATCTTATTTATGTTGAGCTTATGTGGGTTACTAAATAGACTAAGCGCACAAATATCCAATTTTGTGATCAATATTTATCTTTCGTTTGCCTTTTAAATTTTTTATAAGCTTATTCGTTTTTTTAAGTTATTTTAGTCATATTGGATAAAAAAAATTAAAATTTTATATCAAACTTTAAGTGTTTTATCTAAAGTATGGCTTTATAAAGAATTTGATGTTTGATATAGTTAATCAATACTAATTTCGAATATCTTTTATTAAAGTTGTGAACTCGATAATGACAATTTTTATACATTTTTTATTGAAGTTTTACTTAATTTGCAAAGGCTAATTTCAGACATTTTTTGAATGAGTTGTATGTAAGAATTAGCTTAAATAATCAATCATATATGTCTAAAATTTTCATATGTTTTGTGCGACTCAAGTACATGTAAAAAATAATCAGTATTTTACCCATGTGTTTGAATATTTTTCGTCAGTTTTTTTTCCTTCAAATTTTAACACACATGAATCAACATCCAAATCTATTTCAAATAAGTCAAAATTTAAAACACAAATTTCATATTATAAAAATCAAAATAACATATTTAGTATGAACGTACAAATAGCGTCTGAACTCATACAGAACAAACTTCAAACACTGATTTGTCATAATAACAACAAATCTAGTAATTTATTTAACATTTTAAAATTATTTTTCCAATTTTGAAATACAAGTGCAATTAAAGAATTCCTTAAATTTCAATCATATGTGTGTATGACTTTTTTTGACGAGGGAAAAAAAAATTGGTCTTTGAATTTCAACAATTTAATACTCCATTTGATCACTTATAATTGGCAAATTCGGATTTGACATATACACTGATATGATTATTTTTATTACATTATCCCTATTAATTTATTTTTAGTATTTGGTTCTTGGAAAAATGATTTAACGGATAAATAATTAATTTTAAAATACATATGTACAAACAATTGTCTTTTCATAATATATTAAAAATGATAAATAAATTGAACTATTTGTTTTTTAAATAGTGAAAAAATTAAAAATAAAAATAAATAGTACATAGTTTAACAAATTTATTCAAAAATAAACTCAAATTTAAAACATAAATTTCACGTATTATAAAAAACAAACTTTAGTTGTCAGCTAATAAAAATATATATATCTAACAAAAAATTGTAAATAAATTTGTATGATTCAAAAAAATATCTTCAAAGTAAACTAATAAAATTATTATTTTTTATTTATAATTCTTAAATAAATAGATATAAAATAAATAAATAAATAATATGATATCAAAAAAATATTACTCCCTTCGNATATCTTCAAAGTAAACTAATAAAATTATTATTTTTTATTTATAATTCTTAAATAAATAGATATAAAATAAATAAATAAATAATATGATATCAAAAAAATTTACTAGTATTTAATCATGATAAAACAAATTCCAAGTAAGCGGAAGACAATGAATAAGCAAGTGACGTGTAGTCTTATATCAGCGAGTATGTAAACGCCGTACAATTTCGTGACGCGGCAAGTGGGTCCAAGGTGGGTAGCCACGTGCGCCAATTCTTACTACAACCGACTTGTTATTGCCTTATTGGACACTTTTTATCATTAGATAATGACGAAAAATATCATTTTGTGTATTAATCGATTTGTTGCGGTCACATTGTTATTTTTTGATTTTTTTTTCCTAATTTTATTTTTATTTATCATTTTGTATACTACTCATGGTCACATCGTTATTTTAAGTTTTTTTTTCTAATTTTATTTTTATTTATTATTTACTAATTTTATTTTATCTTTTATCATACTTTTTAATTGTACCTTTACCTCATACCTTACTTCTTCTTCTTTTTTTATAGTTTTTAGTATACAAATTGTTAATATGTGATATTTTATAACGACGGAAAACGTACAAATATGGTATTCATTAAACCAATATACAATGATACATTATGAAACAATAGATAACAACCACCCAAACAAAGTGTACGGAAAATTACGTAGGATGGGTCGGCCCTCCAAATTTTCTGTTCTTCTTAAACGACTAGGATAAATATACATCATTTATTATATATGTATATTTTAGGAAAAAAAGTCTGAAATATATTCGAACTTTGACGGAAATTGTTGTAACAATACCAAATATTGGGCAGGACCTATTACCCTTACACTATTTAATAGTGTATTTTAAAAATATATAAGTGTCCAGCTGGACCAATTACTATTTATAATGATGCCATATTTTGATGTCTTCTTAAAATACATTATTAAATAGTCCAGGGGGTAATAGGTCGTGCCCAAAGTTCAAAATTATTACATCAATTTCAGTCAAAGTTCGGTATATTGAATAATTTAGTGCTATATAGATACTTGTTCCTTTCCCTATTTAGTGAATTAACAATTTCACTTTAAGCTCCTCAACTTATGTTATATGTATAACTTATACTCCATCTGTCCCAATTTATGTGACTTGTTTTTCTTTTAGTGTGTCTCAAAAAGAATGACACATTTTTATATTAAGTAACAATTTAATTATAAAATAACTATTTTACCCTTAATAAAATGATTTATAGTCACACAAATTTCTATAATTCATTTTGGACCACAAGTTTCTAAAAGTCTTCATTTCTTTCTTAAACTCTATGCCGAGTCAAACTACCTCACATAAAATGGGACGGAGGGAGTATTAGATTATAAGTTTTGATTTTTTAATTACATCATCTTTATATTTTGTGCTTAGTCAAAATCCTTTATATGGATTGGGATAAAGAGAGTACTATAAAGAATTTAACCCCTTAAAATTTGTTAGTAATTTTTATTTAGAAACCCTAATTGTAATATGTTGCAATTAAACATTTGAATATATGATAAAGTATTCCTATTAAACATTTTTTACTCAAATTTTTAAAAAAATAATAATTATAAATGTATCCTTAAAACAACTATTACATAATAAGTTATCTACGTAAAATATTTTCTTTACGTATACATATCCGTCTTAACTGAAACATGTTTTTTAGTTTTACCATTTCTTAAAACTAGTGCAAATACTTTAAAGATGTGATATATTTTTAATTGGTTATTTTTTTACATAATGGGTATTAGAACATGCAAAGAAGCTTTTTCAATTTTGCGCATTAAGTACCCAATAACAATATTTTATCATGTATTTAAATGTTAAATTGAAATATATCATAATTTAGTATTTAACTGAAATTTACAAATAAATTTAAAAATTATTAATAGTATTACGCCCTTTAAAGTGTATATTATCACATTTTTTTATAGTGAAACTTTTAAAAATTTGAATTTAGAAATTATCGATATATGTACATTACCACATTTCTTTGTAATGAAACTTATGAAACTTCAAACTCTAGCACACAATATCAAAGTATTTCTATGTTTTAGATAAAACTTATTCAAAAACTTATTCCTTATTAAGGAGCGGTAAACATTGCTTAGTTTTGAAATCATAAGTAAAACTTAATTTTGTATGAAAAGGGATACTTGAGAATTTCTCCCATTAGTTTACTTAAATGGTTTGAATAAGGGGTAATTAGATAAAATGTCCATAAATTTCTAACTTATAATAATTTAATCAATGTTTATTAAAAAAAACTCAACTATACGTATTGCAGGCAAAGTGGCTTAAAAGTTTTGAAATATTGTGAGAAACTCACTCATATCTAAAGTAGTTATGAATTGGTCGGAATTGAAAAAAAGAAGAAGATTATTTCGTTGAAGAAGATGGACTAATACAATATAAAATTCTGTATAAATTATGTATATAAATGTATATACATTTCCATTACATAGTTATATGTCGTATATACACATATATATGAAATATACAACTATGTATCATATATATTTGTTATATAGATATGGTAACATCAGTCTATCAAATCCTCCTTAAAGCATAGATTACAACATGCAATTAGTTTTATGATTTCTTTTTAATGATTGTGATCATCTAGCCTGTTATAAGGAGATATCGAGGTGCTCTCTAGCTTTTACTCATATTGTTTATGTTTGTCTATGGTAATATTAACAGTGTTACCCAAAAAAACTATTGACATATTATATATACATGGGGAACTTTCGCAAATAGTCACTATAATAAACTTAATTATGGTCCATAACTATAGTTTGCATATTTACGGGTTGTAGCTATAGTTTAAGCTGTCTCGTTTGTATAATTCGCGGATTTGTATAATTCACAGGTACCTTTGTACAATTCAGTTATTTTTGTATAAATTCGAAATAACGAATTTATACAATTACAAACATAAGAAATGTCAACAATAATACAAATTATCTCATACGAATTCCGAATTATACAAACGTGCAAATTATACAAAACTAAAAAGCTGAGCCGCATAATTATAGCTAAAAGTATGTCGTGAATTGTAAGGCAAACTACAACTATGTTAATTAATTATCTAGTATATATTTGCTGCGTAATTTTCCCTATATACATGGCTTTTTTTTTTCTTTTTTTTTCTGGCTACATTTACTAAGAATCCCTTTGAACAAGGGATAATTGTACATAATAGCAAACTATTAATTAAAATTAAATGCTATAAATATACTTTGATTTAATTATACCCTATAACAAACTATTGTTATTTTCGTCACTCTCCCTAGTGGAATCTCGCTCGCCACTCTCGTTTGGTGGCAGTCTCGCTCGCCTCTCTCGCTTTTATACAAACACAAATGTATAAAATGTGTTTGTGTTTGTATAAAGCGAGAGGAAATTGTATATATACATATATTTTCGTTCCCCTCTCTCCCTCTCCCAGATCTCGCTCATCACTCTCCCAAATCTCGCTCGCCACCCTTACCTCTCTCGCTTATACAAACAGAAACGAAATGTATAAATTGAGCTTCTGTTTGTATAAAGCGACATAAAATTGTATATACACATGCAAATACATATATCTTCGTCCTATACACTTATAATTATACAATACAAATATTTTCCTGCCCAGTTTTCTTTTGCCTTTCTCTCGTTTTATACATACACAGATTATACAATTGATCTTTTGTATACAACTGCTTTCTTTTGTATATGTATAACGAATTATACAACTGCTTCCTTTGTATATGTATAGCGAATTATACAACTGTTTTTTTGTATATGTATAGCGAATTATACATATATATGTTTGCTATGGAGCGCAATTATGCAAACTTTGCTAGAGCATACAAATATGACTTTTGTGTTTGCTATATGTGAAAGTTGCTCTTTAAACAATAACAAGGGTCAGAAAGGTTGGGCCTTGTTTCTGGGCTAATGCAGCAAGCTGTACTACATCGAATCGAAAAGCCCATGTCCGTGAGAACAAATAGAAAAGCCCATGCATTTGCAAATTGCAAGCCCATACTGGTTGAAGCTTTACATTTTAAAAAAAATTATTTTTAGATTTCCTCAATGCCTTCTGAGTCGAAAAGCCCATGCCNGCCTTTCTCTCGTTTTATACATACACAGATTATACAATTGATCTTTTGTATACAACTGCTTTCTTTTGTATATGTATAGCGAATTATACAACTGCTTTCTTTGTATATGTATAGCGAATTATACAACTATTTTTTTGTATATGTATAGCGAATTATACAACTATTTTTTTGTATATGTATAGCGAATTATACATATATATGTTTGCTATGGAGCGCAATTATGCAAACTTTGTTAGAGCATACAAATATGAATTTTGTGTTTGCTATATGTGAAAGTTGCTCTTTGAACAATAACAAGGGTCGGAAAGGTTGGGCCTTGTTTCTGGACTAATGCAGCAAGCTGTACTACATCGAATCGAAAAGCCCATACATTTGCAAATTGCAAGCCCATACTGGTTGAAGCTTTACATTTAAAAAAAAATTATTTTTAGATTTCCTCAATGCCTTCTGAGTCGAAAAGCCCATGCCTAGTGCAGTTTACATCCCCTGTGTGGTTTGTATGCTATTACACAGTGGGGGGTTTACCCAGTGCGCACAAAGTGCTCACCCAAAGGGCAGAGGTTGTGGCATAGATTGTAGCGGCTGCGGGTTATCCTCAGGTTTAAAAAAAAAGAAAAAGGTGTGTCATTAATATAATATGTATATTCATAGTCACTAGTTTGCGCTGAGTTTGATTAGTATTTCTAAATATAATGACTTTAAATCACTGCCTAATATTATTATCGCTATTTTTTTATGAATCTAAATATAAATTTTTATTATAATACATGGTGACACAAATAATTCTAGATTACAGGTGTCGACTAGGCGAATCAATGTTAGTGGATAACGATAGAGGGCTTTGCCAGCCAACTCTCCGCAGCCCAAAATGAAGAAAAACACCCAGTATGATCAAATCCAAGAAGATTGGAAGGATCTATATTACTTTTTCTATTTTAATTTATACGAATTATTTGATTACTCACAAAAAATAAAAAAAAGTACTTAACTTTAAAACAAAATAAAATTGATAAATTTAATGTTTTTATTTAAATACAAATAACTAATACGAGTTGTACCTTTTCAAATAGATTGAAAAGAAAAAAAGTCCACATAAACTAGGGTACAGAACATAGGAAATATGACTCTTTTATTTTGCAATTAAAAAGTAATATACTTTTTTCTGTTTTATATATATGGAATGACTTCCAAAAAATGATCTTACCTACTTTTTACCCATCCATACCGGATCAAAAGAAAACTCAATTCCTCTTTTATTCAGTTATAAAATATGTTTGGATCGAGTTTAAGTAAAAGAGGAATTGAGAACAGATCTAGAGGGGTAATGTAAACGAGTACTAAGCTAATCTTTTTAAAGCCAAGTTTCATTTTTGTTTTTTTTAAAAATATTTTAAGAAATACGAATAAGATGTACATACACACCGTTTTGTTTAAACCATCAAAATATACACTCTAATGATATCATCAAAGTATACACTCTAATCATGATATCAAACCGTAAATGGTACCGTACAAGTGATCTTTTGTAAGGCACATACATATATACGCATCGTTTTGTTAATGAAAGATTAATTATCCGCTTAAAATTAGTGGGGTATCTACTGAATTTACATAGTATATTTAATTCGAGAGGCGACACGTAGTCGAAATAAGAGATTTGCGATCGCCGCCTGAACACCAATCATCTGGGCTATACAACGTAGTTACCCCACAGTTTTACACATGACGAGCGCCGTCCGTCCCTCTTTTAAGGGCTCCATATATTGATTATCGAGTTGGCATTACATAACATAATATAGAGAGATACATGCATGCAAAATATGTAGTCCCCAGTGAACGACACTTGCAAATGAAGGGGTTAATTATATATATACCTGTCGCATGATCAGCAATACTACTTTGGAATCCGCTACTGTTACGTCTCACCGATAAATTATATAAGTCAATAAGCAGATTAAAAAAGTCTTTTAAAGAGCAGAGCCGTGACAGAATTTATCAACATGCCATTGGGCCATAGCAGCGAGCTCAGTGGAAAAAGTCCCATACCCACTTTTTGGAAATGTGAAATGAATTCTTCCTCAGGCCTGCTAAAATCTTAATTGCAATGCGCTCTCATCCGACACGTTATCATACTCCTTTTTTACAGGTTACGTTGACGTGGAAGAGTATCGCGCGGAGGAAAAGAAGATGCATGGTTCATCTTTTTATAAGAATTTGAACAATCTACCAGCATGATTTTGACTTTCGGACTCAGCAAGCTTTACATCATCTTTTTCAAAACATATAACAACCAACTTGTTTTGTTTCTTCCTTAATTTGAATTTAAAATATGCATATCCAACCACTAGTATGATCTAGGAAGAAGTTTCTTTTTTCACCCCATTCCACTAAAACATTTGTTTCTTCCTTAATTTGAATCTAAAACATAGTAAGATCTAGCAACAAGTTTTTTTTTTTTTTTCACCCTATTCGTAGTCTGTATTGTAGATTCAACTAAATTTAGATTTTCACCCAACGTTTTTAGTCTATATTAAAGATCATACTAAATTTAGGTCGCATATTCTAAAATATATTTAGAAATAAGCGATCGAGACCATGACTCAAATTGGAGACCTCTTGTTAAGGATTCCAACACACCACAACTAAACAAATTAATCCGATGATACGTGATTGCATGAGTCACATTTCAATAATAATATATAATTATATAGTTTGAAGAAATATCACGCAGCGTATTCCATTCACAAAAGAGTATAAAACCCAACATACCTCGTTCCTTTTGATGAGGAGAACAATACCACCTTCCTTTTTAATTTCAACTTATGACATAATTTAAAACTACCGAAATAATAAATAGTTTTATACATTCGACCTATCTTATTTAATTTAACAACGAACAATATTCGGAGAGTACATATGTATATTTTGACAAAATTTCAGACCACGGTCATCCGGGGGGATTTTAGTTTTTGCAAAAGAAAAAACAGGTGAAAAGATAGATACTCCAATACTTCCATTTTCGAAGTCCATGCCCTCTATATATCCACTCTTAATAATACACATAATTAGACTTGAGATGTATAATTATTAGTTGAGAAAATACGTAATTACCTCATCGAACTTATACCAGTTTTTGAAGTAAACATCTAAATTTGTGCGAGTCTTATTACCCACAAAATTATTTTAAAGTAGCATATACACCTCTTTTTTCGGTCATTTCCAGTTGAAATAAGGCAGATGCAAATCACGCATCAATCCTAATCTACCACCTGTCATTCACTATTTAACTTTTAATTCTTTTCATTTGTGCCTTTAATTTTCTATTTTATTTCCTTTTCTTTTCTTTTTTGAATTTTTTCTCTTTTAAATTTCTACTTTGCCTCTGATTTCTTAAATTTGTTTTTTGAATTCCACCACCACAAATCATAGTGACAACACTCCATCATTGCACTACTTAATCATTATTACATCGAGACAAATAATCAAATATGAAAATTAGAAGTTATATCAAATCAAAATTTAAATCATCATCTTTATCCTAAATCGCCTTCTTTATCTATTAGCATCACTATTTTCGATCTTTAAGTTTTAGGAAAGAGAAAACTATTTATTTAAGTTTTAAAAAGAAAGAAGATAGAATCTAATATTATCGCATTTTAAAATACAAAATTTGAGATATAATGGTGATTTTTAATTTTCGGTGGTTTCTTAAAAGGCTATTAATGGTGATTTGGGGAAGATGGGTCTAATTTATTAATTAGAAAAATCAAATTAAAAATACCACATGGTATTTTAACACTGTTTTGGGGCTGTAATACTACTCCTTCACGCGCTCAATTTTCGTGAGAACACAATTGCAATAAAAATTGCTGAAAAAGGTGTATTTATCGTGAATATAAATAATTTCGTGGGTAATAAGACCCGCATACTTTAGATGTCTACTTAAAAAAGGTAGAAGTTTAATGGGTAATTATGTATTTTCTGTTATTAGTTCAAAATTCTTTCAAATTAGTCTGCGTCAATACAGACTATTTAACTCAAGAATATAACCTCAGATTCCACTCAACTTTAAACTGGATTAAATTTCATTACCACCGGATTATTGCCATACATTCCCCTAACAGGAACAACCACGTTCATTTTCCCATCCAATCTCCTCCAACCTATCTTCATTATCAAATTAATTACTCCTTCTGTCCCAATTTATGTGACACATTTCAAATTTCGAAATTCAAATAAAACTATCTTTAATTGTAAATTTTTCATATATCTTTTAAATATTTTAAATCATCAATTATTGTGACTTATAATACTTTTATGTAGTTTACAAATATATAAATTTCATTTTAAAAAATTTAAAAATTTTATAAGCAAATTCTCAGTCAAACTTAAATTGTTTTGACTCTTGAAAAGCGAAATGTGTCATATAAATTGAAACAGAGGGAGAGAGAGTATATACTACTTTTTTCGTTCTGTTTTTGGTCTATCTTCATACAAATGTTGCTAATTTTTATAAATTAATAACTTTGATGCGAGGATGGTAAAAAAGTTAAAAGAGGATTGCCCAAATCATATAAACGTATAATAATACTCGAACAAACAATTTGTTGAAAAAATATGAAATAAAGGAGAGTGACAAATTGATTGTGTAAAATAGTTGAACAAAATATGTGAGATGTTAAATTAGAAAACAGGAAAACAAAAGCACAAAGTCAGATTACAAGATCATGATCTGTTTCCATGGTTCAACTACGACTACTAGTAGTAACTGTATTTCAACAAGTATCCCTAACAAACATCGATCTCCATAAACCACACAACTAGGCATAAGTAAATCCGCCGCCAACCACACCCCACCTTGAAGAAACCAAGAAAAATAAAATAAAAAAGAACAGTTCTAAACCCATAAAGATATTCACAATTTTTCTTCTGATAAAAGCACATGCAAGTGTGCATGTTCTCTATACGTAGACAAGCACAAGGTGGCAAGTATTATTAGTGGTTCGGCATATAGATTTACTTCTTTACCCTTCAGGTGGAGTTGATATTACTTTAATTACGTACCGCCCCAAGGAAAGAGCTGCTTCTGTATCCAACCTCCATGCAAATCCTCCGCCGTCCATTCTCCACACATCACACGGAAGAATCAATGAGTTCTTCTCCTTCCCGCATCTGACAACCCGAACACGGCAAGTGAACGCCGCCGTGGATTTGTTATCCGGCAGCCGTACATCATCTTTCATCACCAGCCAAACCACCACTTCCCCTGCCCCTTCACCCACCATCGCCTTATACGCCTTGTTGGCCCACCTTACTCTGTTTAAACCGTCTGATATAAAACCTGGACAGCTGTCCCGCTCCAGATTTATCAGTTTTTCCTCATCCGTACGTCCTAGCCCATACCCTTCCACCCACGCGCCTGTCACGCTTTCTACCTTTACCCATGACCCCACTACTCGTACTGGCTGAGGAAACATCACTCCTCCGTACCCCTGCAACTGACCATTATTATTCCCTTGGTTACCACCAAAACTCAACCAGATCGGAGCATTTTTTTTCACTACGTCAACCGAACGATCCTTTCTTTCAGGGCTCTCCGATAACAACGGAAGAGTTACTACCGTTTCTCCACCAGACACCGTTTTCCCACTGGATTCATTTTCTTCAGGCGACGGAGCTTTCCTTTTCCTACCACTAGGACTACTCCCGCTATTAGATCTCTTGCTATTTTTATTATTCTCCTTAACATACCTTCGCTTCCACCGTCCAGTACGAACCGGAACCTCAGTCTTTTGTGGTGTAGTAGTAGTGCTGGAAACAGAACTACCGGCTGCTGCTGGTTTAGGTGCGATAGGTCTGAATTTAAGCATTATCCTATCCACTTTTGACATATCGTACGCACCTCCTGCGTACCTAGCAATACAGCACCCTCCCCTCCCATCCATTTATGGAGAGTTTTAGGAAAATGAGATTTCTATTTCTATTGTAAGAGTAATAAACTTTTGATATTGATAGGAATGAAGAGAGGAGTAAAAGGAGGGGAGGTGAATTTATAAGTGGGAAGAGAGAAGGGAGGACGCGTGTGAGGGGGTTGATTAACACGTGGCAGAAGAGAGGTGAAACAGCGCAGAGAGGTGATTGGCTAATGTTATAACGTGGCGCTATGTTAAGGTGAGCCCCATGTGACAAAACCCTTTCGGGTTGAGGGGTTTAGGATGGGCCCGGTTTTGTACTATCCAATGAGAATCCAGGGAGTGTTTAGTATGGTATCAAAAGAGGTACACGTAGGCCTATTAGGGTAGTCTTGTGGGAGGTGTATAGTGGAGAATGTTCGAGAAGAAGAACACGTGGTCCAATGGTTAGAGAATCCCGTTAGACTCTCTATAACGATTGCACCACGTGGACGGCAGATTCTACCAGCAAAAATGGTGGGTTCAATGGACTGATATTTTGACAAGAGCATGGACCATTGTTTTTTCATTTTTTACTCATTTATTTACTCTCTCCGTTTTAAAAGAATGATTGATATGAAATTTAACACAATAAAGAATTTTTTTTTTTAATATTTTAAATTAAAGCTATATAAAATTTATCAAATTATCTTTTAATATTGTGGCCTTAAATATATAATAAGGAAAATTAAAGATGATTTATTGCCAAAAATAACACGAGAGATCATTGTTTTAGAACTGATTAAAAAGAAAAGTATGTCAATCTTTTTTAAACGAATAAATTATTATTTTCATCCAATTTTTATATTGAGATGTAATTAAATTTATAAACGTTACATAATTTATTTTTGAAGACAACAATCCTAACATGTCTTATTATTCAAGGTTTGGATGAATGATCTGTCATCTCACCATAATCTATATTGGTCATGGACCTTTGTTAGGAAAATGCATTATGTTATTAAATCACATACATTATTGGTGCAAATAATGATCTATATTATCAATTTTACTTAATAATATTTATAGGTGAAAATTTTAAAACTAAATTTTTTAAAACAAAAAATAAATTATTAGCGACAAATACAATAAATACAAGTAGTTTGATAATTAATGTAAAAGTTTCTTACATTTAGGGTATATTTGTACTTAATGGGTGAACAAGTTATTCTAGTATTAGAATGCCTAGATTACAGTATGAGATTAATTGGCTAATGAATACATTTTTATTTGATAAATGTTTGATTCATTGAACTAAAATGAATAAAAATGATATTATATAAATATCAAGTATAGACAAGCTTTTAAACTAATTTACATGTACTAATACAAAATATGTATTTGAAGAAGGACAAATGTGTTATTGTTTTATTTTATCCCAAGATTAATAATTCCAAAATAATTACTATTTACCCTATAGTGTAGTACGTATAGGAATAATATCACGTTTATTGTATAAAAAAAATTCCAGAGTTACTAATTACTAAATCAGAACTGTACTGTCATACATAAAATAAATTAAATCCACAATTTATTCTGGTATTATTTCCTAATTTCACTAACAAATTTAAAAAATGACCCCTTTGGACACTGATTTATACTGACGTAAAAATTTGATTATTGGATTTTTATAAACATTATTTAGAATGAGACAGAATATTGTTCACTGCCTTACTGGGTATAAATTGAATTGACAACACAAGGAACAAATAGACAGTGTTCAGTTCTAGTCAAGATTAATCTTACTCAAATATAAATGAAGTAACTTACCATTATACCATACTCTATATTCATTTCTTTTATTTTCAATAAGGTGAACATAAATTGCAGACATTTCCTATACTATCTACTTGAGCTTTTACATTTATTTACTCAATAAATAAATATATATAAACTAAAGATCTTGTTCAAAATTTTCATATTTGTACGTCTTGTTAGCCTATGAGATGTTTTATTACGAGAGTTTTATTTGATAAGTTGAACTTCTATGAAATGTTTTATTACGAGAGTTTTATTTGATAAGTTGAACTTCTATGAGATGTTTTATTACAAGAGTTTTATTTGATAAGTTGAACTTGTGGATCATGTAAGATTAAATACTCTAATACATAATATCAGGATCTTGAACACGATAATCTTACATAGAGATTGTTAGGGACACATACCTGATGCGGAAGACATCATCACAGAGAGAAGCAGAAGCGTTAGTCGTAAATTGGTTTCTACTTCCTTGCCCTACCTTTATGTTACCACAACCGTCAGCGATGGAATTATTGTAGATAATATGTGATAACCCTAGTGGGTGGAGGGAGGACCAATTTATAGAGGTTATGACTTAATCTGGTATGTCCATCAAGTAACCAATGTAGGACAAGATCTAATTCCTTATTAAATATTATTTATGATATTACTTGGGTTACAAGTAAACTTGGGCCATAAGTAAGAAATAATTAATAATAATTCTTACATTCTCCCACTTGACCAATGACCATATTAATATTTCATAAACATTAGTTGCGCGTATAATAAATCTCTTCTGTAATGTCCATCATACATACCACAATATAACAAACTACTAATGCGAGTTATGGCTGTTGTACATAAATTTTAAGCTACATACTTCCTTCCATATACTACTACATTAGCAACTTATCATACTAGGTTCATAAGCTATAAAAACATATAACATTATGGTCCATAATAATGTCTCATAGAGACTTATCTTGTAATATCTCAAAACAATAATGTATACACCATTATGAGAAACAAGAAATTCATTAATGTATATCAGAAACACATAATATGAGCTAAGAGTGTAAAAATATCATAAATGTATCAATAATAAGTACAACCAAGATCCATTATTTGAACATGATCTTTAAATGTCTTTGGTTGTAAGCCTTTTGTTAACGGATCTGCAATCATGAGATCAGTTCTCTTTGTTTCTGAACTTCTTCCTTAACAGTAAAGTACTTTAATTCCATATGTTTGGCACATTTGGAGTACTTACCGTTCTTGGAGAAGAATACTGCTGCAGCATTATCACAATAAATTTTCAGCGGCTTGGTAATGGTGTCGATAACCCCAAGTCCTGAAATGAAGTTCCGCAACCATAATGCATGAATTGTGGCTTCATAACATGCCATAAACTTTCTTTGCAGTCTTTCATTAATCCATTCTAGGATTACTTTGATATCTTCCTAGCATTCCGATCGCAAAATTAATATCCGGTCTTGTACAAGTTTGAACATACATCAAACTTCCAACATTAGAAGATGGATGAATTGATTTCATTTTTTTTCGTTCTACAACATTCTTTGGGCATTGCATGAGATTAAATTTGTCCCATTTTTTGAATAGGAACTATTCTTGCTGAATAATTGTTCATGTTAAATCTCTCTAGAACTCTTTCGATATAGCCTTTTGAAGCAGTACCAATAATCCTTGTGATCTATCACAAAATATTTCTATCCCTATCGCATAGGATGTCTCACCCATATCTTTCATTTCAAAGTTCAAAGAGAGAAAGTCTTTCATCTCACACAATATGCCTAAATCATTAGCAACAACTAAAATGTCATCAACATACACGACTAAAAATATAAACTTACTCCACTGATCTTTTGGTATATACACCGATCAACGGTAATCTCCTTAAATCTAAAAGATGATATTGTATCATTAAACTTTATATACTATTATCGTAAGGCTTGTTTGAGTCCATATATTGACTTCTTTAGCGTACACACCATTTGATATTTTCCTTTAGTTTCGAAACCCTCTGGTTGGTCCATATAAACATCCTCCTTAAGGTTTCCATTAAGAAAGACAGCTTTCACATCCATTTGATGTAACTCTAAATCATAATGAGCTACCAAAGTCAGAACAATTCTTAATGAGTCTTTCTTTGAGACCGGTGAAAAGAACTCTTTATATTCAATTCCTTTTTTTTAGTGTATACCTTGGCCACAAGTCTGGCTTTATATCATTCAATATTACCATTATAATCGCGTTTGGTCTTGAAGACCCATATACACCCGATTCTTTTAGAACTTTCTGGTAATTTAACAAGGTCCCAGAATTTGTTGTATTCCATAAATTTTAACTCTTCATTCATAGCATCAATTCATTTATCAGACTCAACGCTTTCTATGGCCTGTGAAAATGAAACCGGATCTTTATTAATTCTAATGTAAAAATCTGACCCTTGCAAATAAATCATAACCGATTTTCTTAATGGCACTGTTTATGGTTCATTTGCGTTAGATACTTGTGAGTTAATTCCTTCTTGAAGTGTTTCACCCAAATATTGTTCAACATTGTTAGAGTGTTCTTCAACAAGAGGAACAACATTTGTGATTGGTGCGGAAGTAGGTACATTCATGGGCAATGGAATATTTACCCTTACTTCATTAATTTCCATACTTTGTCGTTCAACACTCCCACTTACTTCACCATTCTCAAGGAATTTTGCGAATGGACCTTAACATTGTTCTAATTCGTTATACTTTCCATAATATTCACCACCTCTATCTGACCTAATGATTTTCACTTTTCTATCTAATTGTCTTTCAACCTCATTAACGTACACTTTAAGAGCGTCCGCTGCTTGAGTTTTTCTTTCAACAAATAGATAAATTCATAACGTGAAAAGACACCAATAAAGGTGATAAAATATTTTTCTCCACCTAAAGATGGAACATTAAAGGGTTCGCAAATATCAGTGTGTATAATTTCAACAAGTTGAGTGCTTCTTGTGGCACCTTTCTAGGTATGCTTGGTTTGCTTTCCTTTAATGCAATCCAAATATATATCAAGATCTATAAAATTCAGATTCGGAAAAATCTCATTCTTTACTATCCTTTTTAATTTTTCTTTGGATACATGACCCAAATGTTTATGCCACAAATAAGAACTTTCATTTAGTGAACTACGTCTAATTATTATTGAGTTTTAATCTATATATGTCATGATCCGAGCCTACACCCTGGACGTGGCCGGCACTCGAAGACCATTGCTGGTCCCCAAGCGAACCCTCATCCTGGCTGACTACAAGCGGAAAACTAATTCAAGCATACAAAGCTTAAAAACTGAAATAAAAGTTCATAAAACTTAAATACAAACTTTAAGTCCAAAGAAAACTCTGTATAATAAAATATATACAACTCGCCATAAAAAGGCAACTTTAGTCTTTAAAATATTTAACAAAATAAATGAAGACTTCTAAAACTCTACTGTCTATCTATGAAGCCTCTAAATGACAATGATGGAAGTCTGGACAATACCCACGACCTCCTAACAACTGAAAGTAAATGGAATCCTCCGGAAGCAATGAGGCTCACCATAGCTAACTTGAACTCTCAGATGTATCAACGAAGCTCCTGTTGATGATCCTGAATACCTGTGTATTCATCATGAGAAGATGCAGGCCAAATGGCTCAGTACGTGGAATGTGTGAGAATGTAAGGGGAATTCTAAAACATAAACATAAGTTTGAAACTTGATAAAAAGGAAACATACTTACCTCTTCTCAAACTTACTCAACTCAAGGAATACTCAAGGCTAAGATACTCAACTCAGATATTAAATACTCAACTCAAAAATATGAT
>NC_064284.1:11805758-11851774 GCF_019186545.1 Solanum stenotomum | reverse complement strand
ATTCGACTCAAAGATATGATATTCGACTCTGGATACTCAACTCTGAATACTCAACTCAATATGACTGAACTCATTTCAATATAAAGCAATTTAAAACAAGTGCAATATAAAGAAACAAATTGTTTTAAAATATGCTGTGAAATCTGTGTGTATGCAAGGATACAACATAACTCTAAAATGTATATAAAAATACAATAAACTTATGTATATAAAAATACAATAACTTCTGTGGGAGTTTCTCTAACCGACAACCATCACATAAGAGCTATAGTGATGATACAACGATCTACCTCACGCTGCCAGCGCATCCTATACCCGGCCAAAGGTATAGAACCTGAACTGCCTAATGGATCCACTAGTCTATTTCGAAAAAGGTTCATCTAAAAAGTATGACCTTTTTCTACCCATGGTGGCTACATGGTTTATGGAGGCTGTGAGTTGTCTGAACTCTCCCCCAATCGGTGCTCAATAGTACTCCCAAAAATATACTAGCTCTTATGTTTTAAAAACATACTTCTTTCTGTTGATTTGAGATAATTGCTCAAAAACTTAGCTCAAAGGCTATCTTGAAAATCTCAGTTTCCCTACTTGCTTCATTTAGAAAGCTATTACTCTTTTCTGAAACTAGCCCGAAGGCCCTTTGGAAATCTCAGTTTCCGTTTTTATTTAAATGTGAAAACATTTATAAACTCTTTAGGAATACTTAGTCCCCTTATACTTTTGAAGAAAAGGACTTTAAACTTTACTCTTCACTCTTTACTGAACTCAAAACTTAAGTCTTAAAACAAAGGTAAAACATTTGTAAAAGACTTCTTAAAATGTAGTTCGTACCGAATTATGGACATGAACTACTCAATGCAAGGTTTTCAATAACCATAGATAGAACTCAAATACTTGGAACTCAAGAACTTCAATGATACTACTAATTTCAAGAATGCTCAACTCAGAGGGTTCATGCGGAATTATGAGCATGAACGACTCAACTCAAGGACTCAAAGATACTTCCCTTCTCAAGACTGCTCAACTTATAAGATTCATGCGGAATTATGGGCATGAACAATTCAACTCAAAGACTTTATGGGTAACATGTAATAGTCTCATGCTTAGAAATATAATCTCAAAGGGTATTAGGAACTCAATACTCAAGACTTAGAACTTGAAGATACTACTCCTCTCAAAGATACTCAACTTCTGGAGTTCATGCGGAATTTATGGGCATGAAAGACTTGACTCGTAGGTCTACATAACATTATGAAACTCATGTATTTGACTCTTCTCATTCTCTGACTTGCTTCCTCAAAACTTAGTTCAAATCAATAGTTGATCTCAAAGGATTTACAATTGAACTCAAAGGCTTTCTTGAACTCTACTCTTAACTCTCTCTTGAATTTGAATTATGAATTCAAGAGTTATGATTCATGATACGAGGGATCTCAATAACAATATAGCTATTCGTTAATTAGGAATATAACTTTTAAAAGAAACGTGAATTCAAGAACTCAAAATCAACTTATCTCAAGAATACTCAAATCTAGGGAAAGTATCTTAAATTACTCTTTTACTGATTTGAAAGTAGAGGTAGGGCGTGAGGACGAACTAGTCCAACACTATGATAGCCTTACATACCTAGAAGAACAAGATTCTTGAAGAATCTGTAAGAAGAACTTGATTAGAAGCCTTGAAACCCTAGCTTTAAGGTAAACAATCAAGAAGACCTTTCTTGAGATTCTCGAGTTAGTTTCTTAAAATCTCTATAGCCAAAAATTATGATTTTCATGATTGAAGATGAAAATCTGATTGTTTTGAGCTTTTTAATTAGTCAAGAAATTCGTTGATGGTTTTCTTGGAGGTAAAAAGACAAAAACGATTATTTTCAATATTTTCCCGTCGGCTAATTCGTAACAGCACTGTATAGGTTACTAAAATAGTCATAACTTTTTACTCAGATATTGGATTGACGTGAAACTGGTGGGGTTGGAAAGTAGATTCAATTACCTTTAATTGGATAGGTTATGGCTCACGTAACTCTTAATATTCTAAGAGATATGGTCGTTTAAAGTTGACCTAAGCAGAATCTTACTTCAAAACTTAATAAACTTCAAGAACACTTATCAAGAACTCATCAAGAACTTAAATCCATAAATTTCAAGAACGAAATTACGCTGAATAAATCATGATTGGCGTGTGGGTGAAAGAACCCAACACTATGGAAGCTTACATACCTCTTAGGGATCAAATCCATGGCGAAAATCCGCTACAACACGCAAAAATCTCGACGAACGCTTGATCCTCTCCTCTTTTCTCCTCTTTCTCCTCTTTTCTCTTCTTGAACTCTCAACTAAAACCCTAGGTGTATTTTAGAATTATAAAAATGAACCTAATCAGATTAGACCCCTAAAATATTACTAAAAATGAATTAAATCTGTTTTGGTAAGGAAAAGACCAAAATACCCCTCTAAAACCCGGTTTTGACTTTCTTTAACTGGACAGCCTAACTTCAAAAGGTCATAGCTCACTCATCCGACCTCGAAACTTATCAAACTCGGCGGCGTTGGAAAGATAATTCAAAGATGTTTCCTACGGTAACTGGCAGAACACCTAAATCATCCTGAGCTAGGAGTTATGGTCGTTTGAAGTCAACCAAAAACTCATACTTAGCTTAACTTGTAAAATTTCAGATTTTGCTATTTCCAATTTAATTCTTTTTGGAACTCAAGGTGCTATATCTGTGACCTTAACACTTAAGAAATTTTAATTACTCGGTAAAATCTCACTCACTTCGATGAACGGTTCGAGCCTTAGTTAAAAAAAAATTTATGGGGTGTTACAATATAAACCATCAATAAGAACACCAGATCCTTAAAAAATAGTATTCTTATATAAATTAAAACAACCATGTCCAAATTTAAAATCAAATCCAGTAACATCAAGTCTTGAAAGAGAAATCAAATTCTTAGAAACTGAAAGAGCATAAAGAATCTGTAATAGATCAAGGTGATGTCGAGTCTCCAAGATCAATCGATAAGTCCTTATGCCTTCAATTTTAACTTTCATGCGATTTTCCATGAACAATAAATTTTTATTTGGATTCATAGTTTGGATCGTAGTGAATCCCTGCAACATAGTGGATACATGAGTAGTTGCACCAGAATCAAGCCACCAAGTATTATTAGGAACTTCTATTAAATTTGATTCGAAACATACAAATGCACTAAATGTACCTTTCTTTTTCAACCCAAGCTTCACGTTTTAGGCAATCTTTCTGATAATGTCTTTCCTTTTTACAGAAACGACACACATTAGCCATTAGTTCCTTATGAGCATCTTGTGGAACTTTAGCAGGTGCTTTATTTTTCTTAAACTTGTTGGCTTTCACTTTAAATCCTTTACCAACTCCTTGACCCATGAGTATAATGGAATGACCTCCTTGTTCTTACGTCTTGACTCTTCTTGAATAAGTATACTGGACAATTCACTAACATTCCACTTATTCTTAATAGTGTTATAGTTAATTTGGAATGATCCATACTCAAGAGGCAATAAGTCCAGAATAAACTGAACCAAGAAGGTGTCATCCACTTTCATCCCTAAGGTCTGAAGTCTTGCTGCAATATTGGTCATCTTGATGATATGATTTTGCATACTACGCGACCCATCAAACTTAATGGTCGTGAATTCAGCCATTAGTATACCAGCGAGAGACTTATCAGCAGAATGAAAACGTTCTTCCACAAACTTCAGGTATTCCCTAGCACTTTATGTTTGTGGAATAGTACTCTTAATATTGTTTGCAACGGTCATTCACATGGACATAAGACTCAATCTGTTAGAGCGTTCCTATGATTTATGAAAAAACTTCTCATCCTCACTGCTCTAATCAATAATGGCAGTAGGTTTGTCATTCGGCAGAGTCAAGTCAAGATCCATCACACTTAAGTAAAACTAGACTTGTTTATGCCATTCAGAGAATATCAATTCATTGAACACAGTAACAGACAAAGCATGCGAATGAAGAGGAATAATTGCAAAATAGATATGCATGCTCACAAATAAGAAAATAATGTGAATTCAGTAAAACGATAAAAATGTATCGTAATTCTCCTTTGGGTAGATACTACGACACATTATTATAATTTAAATATCATTTTTATCTTTAATAGGTAATTGAGTATTTTTAATCAAACATTTACGACATCTTTGGATATACAATATATGTTTGACTAAAATATTAATTCACCTCATAATTTTCGCTATTCGTAGAATGATAAATTCACCTTTGGGTAAATTCATAAGTTCTACCAATAGTGAAAGTCAATTTATCTATTTATTTTTCAATATATAAGCATTTAATTAACCTTCATAGATAAATGACAGTTTTATGAGTGCAAATATCTCTTAACCATACTAGTTTGACCACTTTGGTGACTAACAAACTATATGAATACAAATGCATACATAATCTCATAAAATTTTGTGCATGTGAATAATTTTAAACATTTTAGCATGGCCACTTTGGTGACTAACAAACTATAGAAACATAAAACATGCATCAAGTGATCATAAATATTATATGTGTAGACGCTAATTTCTCTAGTTTGGCCACTTTGGTGACTAACAAACTATATAAATACAAATGCATACATAATATCATAAAATTTTGTGCATGTGAATAATTTTATACATTTTAGTTTGGCCACTTTGGTGACTCACAAACTATAGAACATAATACATGTATCAAGTGATCATAAATATTATATGTGTAGACGTTAATTTCTCTAGTTTGGCCACTTTGACTAACAAACTATATTGCACTAAGTACACATATTATTTATTGTTTAGTATAACGACCACTTTAATTTATTGTACAATCTAAAATAAAACATAATTATTACATTATGAGAAGATTAAATTTTTTCAGAATTTGTGCAATCTAAAACAAAATATAATTATTTATTTATTTGGAAGGAAATTCTTCAGTAGAATGGTGAACTTAACGCCTTAATGATGATAGGCACAATGTAGGAGAAAACAGGATACGTAATTCGGCCAGACATACTACATTAACATAGAAAATAATTTCTCATTATTAGTATGCAAACATATTTTAATTATAACATTAGTCTTATGAAAATATGTATTTCATACATAATTGATAATTAATAGTACTCCATTATTTAAATAAGTCATTAGATCTTTGATACAATAAGACAATAATTTGTATAAAGAATCTCTGGGAAGTTCTGTCACCAATACATGCAATCAAGCACTAAGATACGGAGAATACATAATTTTTATTTCTTTTATATACGAAGATTACGTAGACACATAATTTTTGACCGAACATAAAGTCTTACACTATTTTTTTATTCCTTAAATATTTTTTTTATGTTTAAGTTAGATATTTTGATTTTGACTTAATTTGGTAAGTTTATTTTTAAAAAAAATTGAAAATAACAAAAATATTTGTTTCATTTTAATTTAAATTTTAATAAATGAATTAGTATTTCTTGATCATAATTATTATCAGTTCACAAAATATTTAAATAATATTCTTATATTATATTATATTATAAAAAAATAACCTAAAACTAACCTACACTACCCACGCACTCATCCACATTTCACCCCACTTCTCCCATTGCCCCTCACACTACCCACACGACACACACAACACATACTCCTACACCCCCTATAAATACCAACAGCACCAAAAAAAAAAAAAAAGGATCAGAAACGCATTCCCATATATACAAACCAAAACATTTTCTTTTTCTCTCCAGTAACACATGCACACATTTCCTTTTCCTAACAAAAAAAATGATTTTCATATCCAAATACATTCTACACTACAACAAAGTAAACACACGGCAACACACACAAAAAAAAAATAGCACAATAAAAGTTGAGTTTGAGGTTTATTTTCGTGATTTCGATCGTGATCTTTTTTTTTGAATTTATTTTCACAAGAGGTAACACCTAATCCTTTTTATATAGTTTCATGTCATGATTATACAAGCATTGGTTGCAATATATTTAAATTGTTAAATTTCGTATATGGTTAAACCATTTATATTCATTGATGTTATAATATGAAGTATGTTCAAATCTTTCATATCAACTCGATGTTTAGATCTTTTATATCATTAGACTTAATGAGAAATTGTTATTATAATAAAACTTAGTTTATTTCCAACAACCTACAGTTTATTTCACATTTAAGTAACACTGTTGTCCAAGTCTATTCCTATTTTCATATTTTTTAATGATGATATGTGTAGTTATGACTTAATAAATTGAAATGATGAAAATAATTAATGACAAAGATTCATTAAGTAAAGATGTTAATTTTAGTTAGTAGGTTTTTCTTTTCATGTTAATGGCGTAAAAAAAAAAGATTAAAAGGTTAAAAACAAAAGAAGGAGAAAACGTAATTAAAAAAAAAAGGTTAAGTGAAAAGAAACAAAAACGTGCAGAATGTTAAAAAAACATAATGAATTTTTTTTTTTAAAGAAAAGAGGAGCGCAACTTTTTAAAAAAAGGTGAGTAAAAAGTAGAAAAAAAAAATATTAGAAAAAGAGGAATAAAATACGTGTCAAAAACAAAAAAATAAGAAAAAATAAAAATGAAGCATTGAAAGCATAATAATAATCATTATAATAATAATAATAATAAAAAGGTAAAAAGAAGAAAAAGAAACGTAATAATAAAAAATAATAATAAAGAAAAAGGAAAAAAAAGAATCTCTTAATTTTACTCTATTTTGTTTGAGTAAATTTATGCGCGTATATATATTTTTAATTAATGGACATATACTAATAAAATAAGGTACTTTTAAATAGGTTTAAAATAAATAAAGAATGAGGGTAAATAATTTTTTTTTATTATTAAGCTAATAAGATAATATCCAAAAATTAAATTAAGTCATACAAAGGTCAATAAAACGACCTTTTTAGAACTACGGGATTCGAGGGATGCCTAATACCTTTCCCTCAGTCAACATAATTTTTTACCCGATCTCTGTTTTAGCAGACCAAACAAAATAAAGAGTCAATTTTAATTTTTGGATTAGGAATTTAAATAAGGTGACTTGGAACACCAAAACTCAATTTCAAGTGGCGACTCTGATTAATAAAATAATTTCTTTTCAAAATGTCACTTTAATTGGAAAAAACTCTTTTCTTTCAAAACAATTAATTTGGAGGGAAAAATAGGGGTGTGACAGATGGCGACTCCGCTGGGGATAACCAGAATTTGAGCTTGTAAATATTAACTTATGTATGACTTTTATTTATTTATTTATGTTTTGGATATTTTATTTGTTGGCCTTATATGTTAATGTCTACTTATTCACTATTTTGATACTATTTGAATTGTATATAAATTGTTTTTGCCTCGCGCACCACTCTGAGTCTTCAATAATATTATAATGGGAATTGTGACTGCGCATCACACTTCTGTCAATATAGTCAGTTGATTTTTGGTCCATGGTGAAGAGTTTTTAGTCTCACTTGTTTAGGATGGGGAGCACCCATGCACAATGCCAGAAAGCGTTGCTACCGGTATATTGCTACTCCTTAACTCGAGTTGTTCGCTCGTTTTACAACATGTCTAGACACCAAATTCATAAGGACTTTAAAACCTAGTTGAACAAGTTTCATATAATGATTATCCTTAGTAGGATACACTTTGTTTACATCATGAACATTTAATTTAATGCGACTCAACACAGGCTTTGGGTCTATGTGTTATTTGCTACATAAATACTATTTGAATATTGACCGATTTTAGGATAAATTAGTAAACTAAAAAAAATCTTCCTAAATTTTTAAATAAATATATCAATTCTTTGTAAAATCTCAAATAGTGAATTTTGTATTTTTACCATAAAATGACCTAAAGAAAAATAGTTTTAAAAGTAGAGTATATTTTTTTAAAAAAATTAACGAACTACGCACACCTGTTTCTCTCCGCGATGAGATACGTAGACAACCCTCTTTGAGATCGGTGATCTTTATTCAAAAATAATTAAAAAATTCTTTTTGAAAAAAGTTTAAAAAAAAAACAAAACAATAAGCTTTAATCTTTATCAAAAATAAGTTTTTCTTAATTTTCTTTCAATAATTCAAAAGAAAACTAAAGAATTTTATCTCAAAACTCTAAAAAGAAAAAACTTAGTTATTGAGTTTTAGAAAAATATGCAATGATCTTATTTAAGATCTCAATCATGTTACGAATTTGATCAATGTATTATCAATTCATTTAAAACAAAAACTAATTTAAGAACTGTCTAACCCTAACAAACTTTATCGTCCATGCATACAAGTAAATTGATGTGGTTGGTTTGTGGTTAAGCTGTCATCTCATTCCTACAATACAAGGTCAAAAGACAAAAAGAAAATGATTCTCAAAGACGGAAATGAGTCAGACAATGATGAGGTTCAAAACCAGATGATTTCACAAGAAACAGTGTCAACCGAAGATGTAAGTATATTAAGACAACAAATGACGGAGATGTACGAAGCTTTGATGAGTGAGCAAGCTCCACCATCTTCAATCCGTGACTATCTAAATACAAATATGTCACCCCTTGTCCAAGCGTCGATAAGTGATCCAGTTTATTCACCTGGATTCGGCCTCTATTCTAGCGCATCCAATATAGTTGGAACTTCCACGATACCCCCTTTAAATGCACCTATGATAAATAATCTACTCTTAATGCTAACTGCGCCGACTAATAGCGTCGCTCAACCTATAATAAAGCCAAAATCTTACAATGATTCTCCACCCAAAGTTCAATATGTTCGAGATTATACTCATGAATTGACTTTTAAAATTTTAGACTCTTACCCTCACACTCATTAGCATTGTTCCACTGTTGAAGCTGAAAAAATTGTTAAGAATGAGGAACATGAAGAAATGACTAGAAAGATGAAGAGTTTGGAATAGAGTGTAAGAGATATGCAAGGATTGGAAGGTCACAAAAGTGTCTCATTTATTGTGCATGTTTCCCCACGTTCATCTACCCATCGATTTTAAAACTTCAAAGTTTGAGAAATATGATGGACATGGAGATCCTGTAGCTTACTTAAAGAGATATTGTAATCAACTGAGAGGGGCTGGAAGCAAAAATGAATTGCTCATAACCTATTTTGGGGAAAGTTTGATGGAAATTACCTCAGAATGGTTCATAGATCAAGATACTTCTAACTAGCATACATGAGATGATTTTGCTCGATGTTTTGTTCAACAATTTCAATATAACATTGATATAGTTTTGAATCGTACTGCACTTGTGAACATGAGGAAAAAGACTATGGAAAACTTTCGTGAATATGCTATTAGGTGGAGGGAGCAAGCTGCTAGGGTTAAGCCACCAATGAAAGAGTTTGACATGATTGATGTTTTTCTTCAAGTACAAGAACCAGCTATCTTCATTATTTACTATTCGTTATTGGAAAAACATTCGCCGAAGTTATTAAGATTGGTGAAATGATGGAAAATGACATCAAATCTGAAAAAATTATATGTCAAGCTGCTTTGAAAGCCACAACATAGGTGATAAAAAATGGATCAGAAAATCTTAGGGTAAAGAAAATGAAAGAGGATGTAGCAAATGTTGTGTCAGACACACAAAAGGGTCCTAGGGGTCCAGTTTATCAATATGCACCACTTCAATTCCATCACTATCCCCCTATGCAAGACAAACAATATTCTATTGTTCCACCTCAATATGCGGTCTATAATGCACAACAATATGCATACCTATCAAACTATCCTCTGGCGAGCGCCAACATATCAAAATGTTCGCCTTTTTTCTCAAAATTTTGGAGCACCTTATAATCTCCGTCCGAGACAGGAATTTGAAGGAGGTCCAAGGCCTAGAAATAATTTCACACCAATTGGAGAGTCTTACACAAGTTTATTTAATAAGTTGAAACATNGATTAGAAAGATGAAGAGTTTGGAATAGAGTGTAAGAGATATGCAAGGATTGAAAGGTTACAAAAGTGTCTCATTTATTGTGCATGTTTCCCCACGTTCATCTACCCATCGATTTTAAAACTCCAAAGTTTGAGAAATATGATGGACATGGAGATCCTGTAGCTTACTTAAAGAGATATTGTAATCAACTGAGAGGGGCTGGAAGCAAAAATGAATTGCTCATAACCTATTTTGGGGAAAGTTTGATGGAAATTACCTCAGAATGGTTCATAGATCAAGATACTTCTAACTAGCATACATGAGATGATTTTGCTCGATGTTTTGTTCAACAATTTCAATATAACATTGATATAGTTCTGAATCGTACTGCACTTGTGAACATGAGGAAAAAGACTATAAAAAACTTTCGTGAATATGCTATTAGGTGGAGGGAGCAAGCTGCTAGGGTTAAGCCACCAATGAAAGAGTCTGACATGATTGATGTTTTTCTCCAAGTACAAGAACCAGCTATTTTCATTATTTACTATTCGTTGTTGGAAAAACATTCGCCGAAGTTATTAATATTGGTGAAATGGTGGAAAATGACATCAAGTCTGAAAAAATTATATGTCAAGCTGCTTTGAAAGCCACAACACAGGTGATAAAAAATGGATCAGAAAATCTTAGGGTAAAGAAAATAAAAGAGGATGTAGCAAATGTTGTGTCAGACACACAAAATGGTCCTAAGGGTCCAGTTTATCAATATGCACCACTTCAATTCCATCACTATCCCCCTATGCAAGATAAACAATATTTTATTGTTCCACCTCCATATGCGGTTTATAATGCATAACAATATGCATACCTATCAAACTATCCTCTGGCGAGCGCCAACATATCAAAATGTTCACCGTTTTTCTCAAAATTTTGGAGCACCTTATAATCTCCATCCGAGACAGGAATTTGAAGGAGGTCCAAGGCTTAGAAATAATTTCACACCAATTGGAGAGTCTTATACAAGTTTATTTAATAAGTTGAAACATTTGAAGATGATAGAGCAAATTCCTCAAAATTATGTGGATCCACATGCAAAAGGTTTCAATCATACAACACGATGTGCATGCCATTTTGATGCTTCAGGGCACAGTATTGAAGATTGTCGTAATTTAAAAGAAAGGTGGAAGAGATAATTTAAACAAAGATGATTGTGGTTCAAAATGATGACCCCTCAAATGTTATTAAGAATCCTTTACCGGTGCATAATGATGTACACTTTATCGAGATGATATGTGATGACAAAGAATATGATAATTCTGAAGAAATGACAATTGAAATTGGTGGCGCTTTTACGAAGGCTAACGTGTAAAGCAGTGGCTAAGAAGTCCAGCTTGGTGATTGAGAGACACTCTTCTTTTCTCTAAAAAGAGTGTATAGATAGTTTATTTTGTCATCATTTCTTGTATGCAATTCATTTTTTTTAGTAAGTCAAACCTTTCTATCATTTCTCTTATGCGTTTGTTTGTTGAGTCTTGTCGTAGTTTGGGTTATTATAGAGTTGTGACCTAAATTTAGTTTGTTGTCTTGTCACCAAGTCTTTTTTTATCTTAATATAATCTTTATTATGTATCACTTTGATCCGTTCTAATTGACTTTCCACATATGCATCTCTTGTCAATTCAATTTTTTGACATGATATGTAAGAGGATTTGGTCGATCTTAAGATTATATCTAGTCATGGAATAGATACAACAAAGAAGTAAAAAAAAAAGAAATACATTCAAGGAAATGAATAAAGGAATTAAACACCTTGATACGTCTTTTAGTATTGACGATGATTAAAAGAATAAATTTCATTTAAATTGACACATGCCATTTGTTGTCAAGAAGGTATTCCTCAAATTGAGATTTCAAATTGACAAATATGAAACAAAAATGATATGTATATCCATCAATGCATACGTTGCAAAGAGATAATATATGATTTTCACTTCACATCTTAAAGGACATACTTGTATTTGACATTTTTAATAATTGATATAACGAAGACATTTCATTCTACTGTCCAAACACCGTATAATCCTTGCAATCCCTTTTGAGCCTTAATTTTATTCTCTTTTATACCCCTCTTTTGGAATTAAAATACAGTTAAAAAAAAATGATTCACAAATATTTTTTTTTAAAAAAAGAGAAGTCACAAAAAAGAGTCAAGAAAAAAGTAAAAAAAGAGGTTGAAAAAAATAATAACAACAAAAGAACAAACTTCCTAAACTACGTTCTACCTAATTCTTACTTTGACAAGATACGTAGGCAGCCTTATTTTGAGGTTTGGTCCAAGCAAGAAAAAATCTAGAAAGCCCTCATCACAAAAACTGGGAGTTAATTCCCAAAGTTGTGAGTCTTAACCTTGTTATGCAGTATCCTAGAGCTTTCATGTCAATCTTTTCTTTTTAACCCTGTCCAAAAGCCACATTACAATTCAAATAAAGACCTTCTAATCAATTTTTAACAATGACAAGTCAAGCAAGCTTTTAGTGTTAATTACATAAAGAAAAATGTCATGCCACTCGTATAAGGAGTAAAATGAGGGAATCTTATCGATGAAAATCCTTGAAAGCCCTATATGAGATCATTTGAGTTGAGAGAAAGTAAAAAATGAGAGAGTTATTGGTGAAAACCCTCAGGGCACCGTAAGACGATAGTGAGTGAGAGATAATAATAAAAAAAAGACTTGTCTGTGAAAACTTTTCGAGACACCACAAGTCAAGTGTTAGTCATAAATCTAGTGCAAAAGTTGGATTATAGAAGTATGACTTCAAAGTTGAAAGTTTGACAAAGATGAAGTTTAGATTTATTGGACAGACCAGACCATTTAATCCAAAATGCATGTCACGATCATTAGAATTGACCACCACTATCAATGAAGTCCATTTATTTTTATTTTTTTATTTTTTTTCTCAAAAGGATCAAATATTATTTCTTCTTATTTTGTGTCGCTCAATTCGATCTTGAGATAGTCTTCATTAAAGCAAGAAGAAAATGATTTCAAAATTGCTACCATCTTTTCAACTGCACAAAACAAAGTTTGGTCAGCACATTAAATGTGACATGATTCAAGATATATTATATGCATAGTAACTTGTCAACAATTGACAAATTTTGAGAATTTATATGAATACAAGATTCAATGATTGTTGGAGGGTGGAAACAATATAGCAAGTATGAAGTTGGAAGTTTTGAACAACTAGAGATGTTTTCAGGATTATCAAGGTGAGCTGACTAGCAAACGAGAGCAGTCTATCTCAAGCTAAAATTAGCTTCAAACATGACAACAATAGGAGCAACTATCCTCAAAGCCAATGCCACAAATCGACCACCATTAAAAAAAAATCATAATTTTTTTTGTTTCTTTTTTAAAACAGGGAAATGTTCCTGATATAAAAGATATCTTGAAGACTCAAATTTATTAACCTCATTGCAAGTTAAAGAAAAAATTTACATGCATTATTTCTCCTAGGATAAACATTTTCTAGTCTGAGACATTTATTTCTCATTTTCTCCTAGGATAAAGACTTCCTAGTCGGAGACCGTTAGTATCATTAATTGTTTTTTCTCTTTCTTTCTCTCATAGAATAAACATTTTCTAGTGTGAGACGGTTATTTTTCATTTTTCTCCTAGAATAATAAGACATTTGAAAATAAAAAATAAAAAAATTAAATGTTATGGTGATTGTATTTGATAATTCAGTTTGACAAAATCTTCCTAAATGATGTGATTTAGTTTAATAGGACCCTCCTACATAATGGAATTAGCAGGACCCTTATACATAATAAGATTTAGATTAGCAGGACCCTCCTACATAATGAAATTAACAGGACCCTCATCCATAATGAAATTTAGTTTAGCAGGATCCTCCTACATAATGGGATTAACAGGATCCTCCTACAAATTGAGATTTAGATTAGAAGGACCCTCCTAAATAATGAGATTAGTAGGACCCTCCAACATAATGAGATGTAGATTAGCAGGACCCTCCAAAATAATGAGATTTAGATTAGCAGGACCCTCCTACATAATGTGATTTAGATTAACATGACCCTCATACATAATATGATTTAGATTAGCAGGACCCTCATACATAATGGGATTAGTAGGACCTTTATACATAATGAGATTTAGATTAGCAGGACCCTCGTACATAATGAGATTTAGATTAGCAGGACTCTCCTCATAATGGGACTAACAGGACCCTTCTGGATAATGGGACTAGCAGGACCCTCCTCATAATGAGATTTGCAGGACCCTCCTGGACAATGGGAATAGCATGACCTCATATATAATGAGATTTAGTTTAGCAGGACCCTCCTACATAATGAGATTAGATTAGCAGAACCTTCCTACATAATGGGATTTGGTTACTTTCTCCTATGATAAACACTTCCTAATCTGAGTTTATTTATTTATTTATTTATTTTAAATTCACATTTGCTAATAACTCACAAAATTTTTCCAGTGAAAACTGGGGCAAAATTTTTGTTTATTTCTTTTGTTTCTGATGGTTTTCAAGTTTCTTCAAGCGAAACATGGATTTGAAATTTAAGTTCAAAGTTTCAACTCTTTTTAGAATAATCAATCTCCATGATAGCTAGAATCAACTTCTTCAATATATGTAGCAGCCTGACTTCCTAATATCTATTTATATTCAACTTCTGATCAAGAAAACAAGCAAACATTTAAGAACATTTTTAAATTGTCATTCTGAAGAGTGCCAAAAGCTCGCTCTAAGCGGCGGCAAGTGAAGCCTCAATCCAATTCAAGATCAAGATACTCACCCAAAAATCAAGGTGATGTCTGAAAGTCAAGACTCAAGAGAAGCTGCATAGATAGGAGTTTGTACTGTTATTTTCCTTTTAGCTAATTAGTTTCATTTTTTATGTAATTAAGGATAAGATCCGCGATCTGGAGTCTCGATAGAACCTCACTTAACTTCCAACTCATCACCTCATTTCATTGAACTACATGTGATCTGATGCCCTTGCAACCCGGGATATGTAGGATGTCCAAAACCAAGACTCGATTGCATATTTTTATTTATTTATTTATTTTTCATTCAAAGAAAAGTCCAGTCAAAATTTGTCACTCAGTTTACTTCTTTGTCTAAAAACTCTTCGTGTTTCTAGTAAAAAAGGAGCAAACTGTAGACACATAATTAAATATTATTTATGATATTACTTGCATTACAAGTAAATTTGGGCCATAAGTAAGAAATAATTAATAATAATTCTTACAACGCCTCTTATTTCATTGTTGATGTACTAAATAAATCTCCTGCTTTAATTTATTATGTATCGTATTAACTCATTAGTAAATACTAGTAATTAACCGGCCATTGCGTAAAATGAAATGAATCAATTAATTAATAACACTAATTACTAGGTAGATATTGTGGTTGGTAATTAATTAGAATATACACAAAAACATCCCGATTATCAATAGTTCTTTTTTAATACTTTATACTACTTACTTCATATATATATAGAAAGAAAAAATGAGAAAGATCTATATATGCACAGATTTGGGGACAAGGACATTTACCAAAACCATGTAAATAAATTAATACTCCCGTTTTCCAGAATTGTCAAAATATTACTACAAAAAAATACGTGTTGGTTGGTAGGAAGATAAATAGAATTATAGATAGATAAATATATCTTCGTCATCAGTCAAATGGCACGATCGGGTTGTGACATGTTCCCATGACTATATGCAGTTAATCTACATCCAAATATCTACAATCATTCATATATATTTAATTTATTTTATTTTGAAGATATGCATTGTCATAAAAAAAACAAATTAAATATGTAAGGATTATATATTACTGTATTTAGAGAGTTCAAGTTTTTTTTTTTTTTAAATAGGAGTATATATGGTTTAGCAACATTTTTACATTTTAAAACATGATGTAAAAATTTATTGTATAGAAATATGATTTGAAGTCATACTCAAACATTTAAGGTACAGAAGTATCATTGTAGTCATAATCAAACATTTTATATGAAATGTTGTCATAATAAGCTAAACTAATTAAAATAAAATAAAAATTAAAAATAAGACGATCAAATTAAAATAGAGGTAATACTTACTTTTTTGTGCAATTTGTAAAAAGAATTACAGAATAAGAGGATCCTATTATGTTATGAACCATACACGAGTGAGTTGATTGGACCAATTAACAACTAATATTTCCTTTTTAAAGAAATAATAATGGTATTTGTTTTTCAGAGGAAAAAATGATTTGATGCTAATAGAACTAATTAATAATATTTTTAAAAATATTTGCACTGAACAGGTTACAAAGGAATGCCATCAATAATCATGGATTATATTCTTCTTTAACAGCTCATAAAAGTTGAAACTCGTCTAAAGAAGAAGAACCAGTACACTTCATGATTTATATTATTCCTTCTTTTTTTTCACTTCATGATTTACATGATTGCTCAATCCTTATGACTGAGCCATTAATTAGTTTTATTACTGAGTTTACAAGTTAATATACATATAGATTCATTTAATTTACTAATACAAATACAAAATCTATGAAAAAATTATTGAATTTGTTCAAATTCATGAACCCCTCCTAGTTATGCCTCTAATTGCAGCGCCGAATTTTATCTACCTACTTTATGTTGGTAACTTTCAATTAGTTGAATAATTCCATTATCTACCATTTGTAATAATCACAAAAAAGAAGACCATACACATAGACTTACGTTGCTTGATCGGCTAAAAGTGCTTTTCATTGGTTTTCTGCAATTTATGAGGAGCATAATAGGTATGTTTGATACGGAGAAAAATATTTTTTTGTATTCTAGAAAAGTGTTTGATACAAAGGAAAACAATTTTTTGTATTTAAAAAATAAAATAGGGTAAACTCCCGCTCCTAGGAAATAGCTCGCAAACCACATAGGAGAGGTAACTCGTACTTGGCAAGCCTGGTGCGACGAGCTAGATTTTTAAAGGCAAACTCCTTGCTTTCGTTGACAAGGGATTTCGTACCTGAGACCTTCAACATGGAAGTCCCAAGCCTTAACCTCGAGTTTGTGCAACATATTTCATACTTCAAGAACATTTTTTAGTCTTTGTATTTCAAATTGCGCTAGCTGATGTTTTAAATGTTTCATATTTTAATCTAAAAATATAATTGTTCAAATGACATTTTTCGCATTTAAAAGTATCAAAGATAATTAATTAATTTTAAAACGTTGATTAAAATTTGATTAGCCATTCAAAAAGTGATGGTTTGGGACCTTTCTTCATTATTTTAGTAGTAGAAGAGTCTGGAAAAGGAACCCAACAATGTAATCCAATGTGAAAAAAATGTGTTAGAAGAGTATTGAAATGTGGTAGTTGGTGTATGGATGAAAAAGTTGTCAAACAATATAGTACAAAATTCCATGATCGATAGCGAGGTACGTAGAATTATATTATTATCGAAAAAATAATAATGTAACGAAGTAACATCATGTGGTCCTAGAAAATACCTTCATCTTTAATTTGATGACTAATATATGCATTCATAACATAACACAGAATAAAGATGAAGTATTTTTTATTGGAGGAGTTGTACTTCAACTCAATGTGATTGGTAGCTTAAAAAATCAAGCGAGTTTGATGAATTTACTAATTTGCATTCTAATTAGATTAATTATTACTCCATTTTTAATTGTCATATTGCGCTTTTCGAAAGTCAATTTGACTAATTTTAAAGTTAAATTTGATTGCATTAATTTGATATTTTAAACAAAAAAATTTAGATATATTCAAAAACTATACGAAAAGTACAATAAACTCCAATTTAAAAAACTATACGAAAAATACATCGTAAAATATTAGTTAAAATTATTATCATTTGACTCTAAAAAAAAACTAGAACAATTAAAAGTGGACGGAGATAGAGAGTAGCTAGATTATTTTTATATAGAATAATTAACCTAAATAGCAATTCACCTAATCTAATCTATAATTTAAAGTTTGTTAATTCTGAATTTGTAGGTATATATTTAATGAATTTCTCGATAACTATAATTTTTTTGAGTAAAATTACTGAATATTTTATCGAAAGCATACATCACATGCTAGCTTTGCCCATGTAGACACATAAATATGTATAATCTATCAGTACTCTAACTCATTGTTACATGTTTATTTCCATTGTCAAGTAAATCAATTCCCGGTATATTGTGTATATAAAATAATACTTTCTTTATTTCAATTTATGTGACACTTTTTGTTTTTTGAGAGTCAAACAATTTAAGTTTGATAAAAAATTTGCGCATGAAATCTTCAATTTTTTTGAAAATGAAATTTATATATTTATAAACTACGTAAAAAGTACTATAAGTCACAACAATTGATAATTCAAAATGTTTAAAAGATCTATGAAAAATTTACGATCAAAGTTAGACTTATTTGAATCTTGAAATCCAAAAAATACCACATAAAATGGAACGAAGGAAATACTATATATATAGATAAAAATATCGTTTAAAAATATATGCTAAGAGTTTTAAATATCTTTAACAGAATTCCTAACTTTGTCATCGATAGCGTCATGGCAAACATGTTGGTGTCAGTTAATTAACTTGATAGAGTTGGCTGTTTGGTTCATAAATAAGCAATCTACTGGAACTATAATATGAAGATTACAATATTATGAGAATTAAACAATAATAATACTATTGATGAGTGGATGTGCTTCTTACTTTCTTTAAGCAAAATATCATTGAGTTTTTTAATTAGATTAAACATGATATTCACAAATTGAGGTATAATAATAAAACATGCACATGTTTGGTTTTACAATCGGTAAACCTAAACAATTTATTTATTTTCCCGATTTTAGCATTATATTTGAAGGAACAACCATGGAGAAGGACATTTATGATATTTTATTTTTAAAATATCTAATGAAGAATCATTTTCTCAAATTGAATATGGTATAAACATAATATTATTATATACTCCCTCAATCTCAAGTTACACTTTCCTTTTTAGTCTTTTCGAAAAAATAATATTTATTTCTTTTTATATTTATAATATAAATAATTTAATTTTAATTAATTTTTTACTTTTTAATAAAATAATTTATAGTTATGTAATTATCTTAAGTTGATTTTAGATTAAATTTAAAAAATATTTTTAAATTTTATTATATGAATTATCAAGTTAAAATGTACCAGATAAATTGGAACGAAACAAAGCTGGGCTGAAAGCGTGGGGAGTAGCGTTGGGGAAATATTAGTTATTGTGAGAAGTGAAAAGAACTCTGAACCATTCTTTAGTTGCGGTGCGGGTGCTGGTTTTCGTGCATAACATCTCTAGCTTTTTGTTAGTCATTTGTGTAATTTATTGAAATCGGAGAGTGGTTTAGGATTTTATAAAGTGGATTAATTTTAGAGGACATTTTGGATGGAAAAATATTGAAGTAACCACAAGTTCGCAACATTTTTGTTAGTTCTCTCTAATTATGAAAATATTCAAAAAAGTAAAGTCATATCAGTTCGTATCAAAATCAGCCGTGCCAAATATATATATTATACTCCCTCTGTCTCTAATTACTTGTCCACTTTTTCTTTTTTATTTATCCCTAATTACTTGTCCATTTGTCATATTTGACTAATCAAAAAGGATAATTTTTTTACCTATTATATCCTCAATTAATTACTTTGAAAAATGTAGAAATTCTTGAAAATCATAAGTTTATAATGCATCTACTTCATAATTAATAGGGGTAAAATGGTAAACTCACTATATTAATAATTTTTTTTTAATAGATGTGTCAATTTAAAAGTAGACAAGTATATATATATATATTACTATATATAATAAGTGGGAATATCTATTACTATATATTATTGGACAATTTAACACCATTAATTACCTACTACTTTATTAACCAAAAAGTTTGACCTTATTTGGGCCCATTTATTATTTATATGTTTTCAATTTTTAGTATCTATCTAATTCTTTTTTTCAACCTTTTATTTTAAACTTCTTGAAATTTAATTACCTATTTATTACTCTCTCTATGCACTTTTAATTGTTATGATTTCCTTTTTAGAGTCAAACTATAAGAATTTTAACTAATATTTTACAATGTGTTTTTTCATCATATTCATAGGCAAAAAATTACAATTTAGAGTACTTTTTGTATAGATTTTACATATTTAATTTTTTTTTTTAAAATATCGAATTAATACAATCTGATTTAACTTTGAAAATTAGTCAAATGGACTTTCAAAAAGCGCAACATGACAAATACAAGTGGACGGAGAGAGTATATTTTAGCTACAAAATATATTAGAGGTACAACTTTTTAAAAAAATTAAATTTTTATTGCGTTGACTCTTGAAATTTTATCATTGTGATATGAATTTGAACAAATTATATATTATTAAAAGTTACATAAAAGATGCTATAAANACAAAAATAACATATATTGGGTCCATTTTAATTTATTTGTCTTATTTTTTATTTTTTTATATTTAAAAATTGCGTAAAAATACTATAAATTATGATAATTGACAATATAAAATATGTTTTGAAAAAAATACAAAAAATTCCACTGATTCTTGAAGTGAATCTATCGTAAAAATACTATAAATCATGATAATTGACAACATAAAATATTTTTAAAATGTTGTATGTGGGTAGTCTTATTATGCCTTAAATAGCGTCAAAGAAAGTACATGTTTGTGATAAAAAAACTTATTCCTTTATCTACGCAAACAATCGCTTCAAAAACTCAATTATTAACTCCAAAACATACCATTTATATTAGCACGGGTCACATTATCTAAGTATATATATATATGGTGAAGAGCCAAATCAAACTTTCAAATCAAAAGCAGATGGACCAATTGATAAAAACCAAGAAAAAAATGGACCAATTAATGGTGAGTGTTCGATTATGAACAAATTAAAGGAAACTCTATCTCTATCTAATATCAAATTCTGGCCAAATTTTCTTGCTAAAAAGATTTTTCCATAAAATAAATATATGGTGTCTCATCAACCCTCTACTGGCCTGACATGTGCCTCATTATCATCAATTGGTCTGACTCTTAGTTATTCTTTCTAGTACGAACCAACCAACAAAACTTATCTGAAAACCAACTATTGATATTGATATTCATACAAAAGAGAAGTGGCAGAATCTTATTTCATATATGTTTTAGTTAAAATTAAAACGTTTCAATGTATATTTTAATATTAAGATATAATTAAAATATAAAAATTTGAATCTAATAAATATATCATCCCAATATTAGATGTTACATTACAATCTAAATACTAAACAATTAATATATTTTTTCGATACAAACAATTGATGGACAATTATATAGTATAGTTAATTTCTCTCTCTATATATATAGTTGGAAAAACTCGAAATTGAAATGTAGAGTTGGCTAACAAATATTGTGATAGATTGCCAAATATACTATATGTCTCATTTAACTCGGTCTCAACCTGTCACATCAAATTAATTATTTTTTTCGTATCAATTTTTCGGATGCACTTTGATTGAATATAAATTTATTAAGAAAAAAAGACAAGAATTTTAAATTTTATAACTTAAGATAAATCATGAGAATTTGTATAACTATACATAAATTATCACATTAAGAAATATTGTCATTTTAAAAAGATACATCACATTATTTGAAACAAAATGGACCAACTTTCAACTCAAACATGCCCAATTGGCACTTGGCAGTAGAAATGTGGAGGAATGGACAAAGAAGAAGTCATTTAATTTGAATTTAATATTCCCTCATTCACATGGCTCCAATTAATTAACGGCGCAAATCGTCATTAGAGAGAAAAGGAAAGGTTAATTAATGAGTAAGAGTTATTATGATTGACAAAAATGGAGCTAAATTATCAAAACAAAATCTTGCTTACACATATATCTAAGTGGTAGGCACGATTCTATGAAAGCTACACATTTCTTACTTATTTATTGGATTAGATTTATATTTATAATCACTATCTCCAATATTAGTTACCACGTTGCTTAAGGGACCAGTAATTGTGTTTCTCAATATATATCATTCATTACATTCACTGTATTTGAAAACTAAATTTACATGTTAACCCTCGACCAATTACTATTGCTTCATATGGTAGACTAGAAACCATCTAAGGATGTGGCATAGTGAATGCATCTGTTTTTGCTAATAGTATTTTTTTCGAATGAGCCCTATATAATACGAATCTAGATTAATCGGGCTTCAATTCGTATACCATACACTTAATGAAGAACCAAACAAAATGTGTATTAAAGAAATGAATCTTGGGCCTAACTTAATTGCAGAGCCAGCTTAATAAGGATAGGATTGTCAAAGACTATATAAGAAACCATATCTCATCCCTATCATCCGATATAAGATTATTCAACAACACCTTACTTTATTCCGTTATCTAAAGTGTGGATAATTTAACATGGGCACTGCTCAATATCGATAAATAATATTGGAATGAACTATATTCAAAAACCATATAAAAAAAATAATTTTTGAATCTAACTCAAAATCAAAAATTAATTTATTAAAAAATAAATTATTCAAAGAAAACCACTCATTTTTTTTTCAGAACTCTCCCACAGTTTTTTGAGGTAGTTTCAAAACTAAAGCAATATGATAAGATGGTTATTTAAATTGCAAATTAAAATAAATGGATTTGCTGGTTGAACTCGATTGGCACCTGTTATAAAGTGATTACGACTTGGGTAGCTTTCAGGCAGACAAGACGATCTAATATAGGATTTTTAATTAATTTAAATATTGTCTACATTTTTTATACGATCAATATAGTCTAATATAATATATGATTTACACTTATTATGTTTGTTGGGGTGATCAATTGTTATTAATTTATCATTAAAATGTTTATGATTTTATGTTTTAGTTACAAGTAGCTTAATTGTATATATTATTTTATTTTGCACTGTTACGTCAATAATCAATTAGCACCATATCTGATCTACTGTTAATGTGAGATTGTAGATTCGAGCGGATATCAAACACCTAATGAAGATATCAAACACCTAATGAAAAAAGTGGAAAAAATGTCTAAAACATCCACCATCTTTAGTCTGTCTTAATGATATTCATGTTTTGCTTTTTCTTTTTTTAGGAGGGACGGTGGACAGAAAAAGAAAAAGAATATTTTTGAGAAAATCAATCGTCATTAAATGTTTATATTCTATTGATCAATACACTATCTTATCCAATCTAATTCGATTCCTTTTCTCTTAATTTTGTTGATGAGGAATAAAAAAAAATGGTTTATAATATTGTCAATTAAGCTCATGAGCAGGGGTGGAGNAGGAGGGACGGTGGACAGAAAAAGAAAAAGAATATTTTTGAGAAAATCAATCGTCATTAAATGTTTATATTCTATTGATCAATACACTATCTTATCCAATCTAATTCGATTCCTTTTCTCTTAATTTTGTTGATGAGGAATAAAAAAAATGGTTTATAATATTGTCAATTAAGCTCATAAGCAGGGTGGAGCTATGTGGGGGTTCGTAATTTCGGACGAACCCATTAATTTTTTCGTAGATCCTGTATTTGTATTAAAAAGTTAAATAAGTATATATGTATATTAACTTGTGAACTCCATAAAGAAAATGATTGACAGCACAACGATAAAAAATGAGCGATGAAAATATTTTTTCCTAGACTCTTAATCCTGGCTCCGCTTTTGCTCATGAGAAACAGGTAGAAATCCCAAACCCTTTTTCTTATATCTGCCAATTGTCAAACTACACATCCATTTTAGGTAAATGAGCAAATCACTAATAATAATTCTACTATCTAACAACATTAATTGTCTTTCTTGGCATATTACATTACAACCCTTCTAGAAACAGTTTATTAGATTAATCGAGGTTATTTAATTGGAAGTTTTTACGGATTGGCAAATCAAGTTGTTTAAATTAGGTATTAAAACGAGTTATTACATTTAATTATTAAGAGGGTTACATCAGCTTTTTTCGATCAAATTGTGCATTTTTCAGCCAGGTTTATATTTACCTAGTCTTTTGTTAGACGATTTTTTTAATGTGAAAAGTGACTTTGGTGTTATAAACTCTCTATTATTATATATATATATATATATACATATGCACTTTTAAGGACATAATATTGTGTTTCCATGTATGCATGTACCTACATTTTTTCAGAACATATTAAATACAAGCATAATTAATATATAATTACGGTCTATGGTATAAAAGTTGGAGAAACCTGTAACAATGTTTTTTGACTTATATATATCATTCAGATATTCCTATTCAAGATGATGTACAGCTATATATATGTACCTACCTGAAAAATTATATTACACGTAGAATAATCTTTTAACAAATAGTATTTTTTTTTAATACTAGTTCAGAATTACGGGTATGAGTCACTTTTCTAGATCATCACAAAGCAAAACGTAATCTTCAATCCTGAAAAAGACATATATTGACATATATCAATATTTATTTCTTTATATGGTAAAGGCATATAATCTTAAAAATCTAGCTATGTACGTACCTAAATTAAATGTCCTTCTCTGAGAGTGAGACATACATATACATATACTATTTTGATAATGATTAATAAGAGTTCTAAGATAATTATTGAAGAGAAAATTTGTCCTTGCCTATAAATTATAATGTTAATCTTGCATTCCTCAATAAATATATTATTAATATAGTGATATATAAGTGTGTGTTTTATAAGTATATTTGTAATATCACATTATCTCAATGTAATAATAATAATAATAATAATACTACTACTACTACTACTAATAATATATATATCATCATAACTATTAGAAAAATGGTTTTCTTAATTAAAATAGGGAAAACACGTTATGTAAGTGAAATTGCAAGTTCATTATCTCTTCCTCGCCCATTCTTTTGACAATCCCAACCCCCACCATCTCAACCTCCATAGGTTTTGCTAGATATATAACGTAACATATAGATGCTCAGATGATTATTTTTTTCTTACTTGCAAAAAGAAAAAAGAAAATAGTAAATAAGAAACTCACCTTATAATATTTTCCATGAAAACCAGCTTTATCTCCATACCAAACAAACCCCAAAATGATGAAGTAATAGTACATATGATGACATATATTGTTTATTTAAGTTATAATTAATCATCACATGAAAACCTTAATTATACCACCTTAGATATTCCAGTTTTTCCTTTGGCAATTATTGGTTGAGTTCATTATCAGAGGATCTTCAATAATTTAATTAATTAATTGGTTAATTTGGCAGACAACCCTTATCTTCTTTCTCCTAATTAGTTCTTTTCTCTTTAATTATTTTTATTTTAAGGTTCTGTCGTTTTATATTCAAGCCATTATTGTCTCACCATCAGAGGCGTATCCAGGATTTCAGTAAAATGGGTGCACGATTATGAAAAAATGTTTCTTAAATATAAATTTGATCAGTTTGACTTTTAGGTACTTAACATGAACCATTAAATTTTAAAAATTATAGGTCCAAAATATATAATACTACTACTTTTAAATTTTAATATACACATTTGATTTAATTATATATAAAAAAATTATAGTGCTAAATTTTTTTAAGAATTTCCAATGTAACACACTGGAAAATTTTGAAAGATTTAAGAAAAATTAGTTGAAACGCCAAAAGTGTAACCGATAACCACTTGGAGATAGGGGTGTGCATTCGGTTTTTTGGTTTGGTTTTACACTATTTGGTTTGGATTTTCGGTTTTTGGTTTTGTAAAAGTGTAACCCAATCCGATCCAAAATAAATTTGGTTTGGTTTGGTTTTCCTCTATTCGGTTTGGCTTTCTTCGGTTTGGTTATACGGTTATGTCAATGATTAATAACATATATAACCAAAGTAATAATATTTAATCCCTTAAATATACTTTCTAATATAAATCATAAGTAAAACTTAAAACACAATACTTATAAGTATACCTATTATAGATGTAATTCAAACATAAAAGGGAGAAGACACAAGTACCCCCTAGACTATGACCGAAATCACAGAGACACACCTTAACTAAATTAAGGTCCTATTACCCCCTTGAACTCATTTTTTTTGTAATTTTGTACACCTTTTGACTTATGTGGCACACCACGCGACTCCACGCAGTATATATATATATATATATAAAATTCATTTTTTTTCGGTTTTTCCGTTTTTATCTTTTAAAATCCAAAACCAAACCAAAAAACCAAACAAAGTAATTTATTAATCCAAAACCAATCCGAAAAACCAAAAAACCAATCCAAATAAAAAATCGGTTTGATTTGGTTTGGTTATTCGGTTTAATTCGAATAGTGCACACCCCTACTTGGAGAGGTGCTACTCAAAAACAGAAGATAGATATAAGATTTAAATTTCTATCCACACTTAGAGAGGTGCACCCTATCATCATCATATTATTATATGATACTTTGAACGTGGGTTCACATATCTATATTTAAATGTTTTTTAACATATAACACTACTATATATGATCTAGAGAGGGGAGCATGGGTTCACGTGAACCCACGGCACCCCCTCTAGATACGCCGCTGCTCACCATCTTATATACTTTTATCCGTTCACTTTTACTTGTTTAGTATTTTGAATATAACATTTTTATTTTGCCAAAAATAGATTTCCAAAGCCTAAGACTATATATACATCAATTAATATGAATGTTGTGTTAAAATATTTATATCAATCATTGTTTTTAATGGACGTACGAGATCCAAAGTGAACAAGTAAAAGTGAACCGGGAGATTAGAGAGTAACTTAAATCCTTTTATTATATAGGTAGTAATATTTATTAGGGTTTTGAGGACTGCCAGCATCAAAGTGTAACATTGATTATGTCCCTAAATCTTTCCACTAATTTAAAAGTACAGCTCTGTTTTATGTTGCATTTTTTAATTATTTTTTTCTTCTTGGCTTGCTAAAAGTAGATAACAATATGTGGCATACTACTATATTTAGATAATGTGAAACCAACCAGAATTGAACACATAAAAGCAAATTAATAATGAAAGTTTCAGCAAATACTGGAAAAGGATTATTATAATTATTATGTTATTATATATATATATATAAAATAAAAATATATGTTTAGCTTAAGTTTGAAATCAGCATCCAAAAGTTGACACGTGTTGACGTGGGTACCAAAATTAACACAAAAAAAGAAAGTGGACTCCTGCTGGATTAGGTTTCAACTTTCAAGTTTGAAAGTCTTCTCCAAATCCAAGGAACTAAATACTAAATTCGTAGAATATTTGCTGCTTTTAGGGCAACAAAATTTAAAGTAGATACTTTTGATGACTAATAATAATTTCTTCCAACCAAAAATCAACACATCCACCTCATTACTTTCCTAGAATAGTATTATTACCTGACCCTAATAATAATAGTCAATTTAATCAATCTTCTCGAAAGTCCAACTTACTTATTTTCTAAAAATAAAATTGATTTAGAGAGTTGAGGTGTTCGATCAAATTTATAAAAGTTTTTGAATGGTAGTAAAACTGTTTTTCAAAAACTAAAATAGTAAATATTTCGAATTACTTTGGAATCTTGACCAAGTTCAACATAGTTTAATTATAAAAAATTAAAAAATATTTTTGAATTTGATTAGCCAAAGAAAAAATAAAAATAAGCGGATTCTCAAGTTTCACCTAACGATTATAACTTAGTAATAAGTATTACCATGTTGTAACGACAGGGTTCCGTGATTTCGTCGTTATAGAAAAGTCAACGGAGAAAAATTTTGGGTCGAAAAACTTTTTCGTAGTAACTTGGAATTTCCCAACCTAGTTTAGATTTGAACGAAATCGGAGTCGTTGAGGTGTAGGGAAATTTGGTAGCAATCAGGTAACTTATTTATGATTTTGTTTACATGAGTAGTTAGATAAGTCGTTAAGGAATCCGTACGACTTTACGGAATTGAATTCGGGTGAGTAACAATATTTTCTGAGCGTCGTTGGTTAAATATGTGTTGTGGAATGAGGGTCTTGGAATTATTAAAATAGCTCACTGTTTCGTGCAAGCCGCTTTGGCGGTGGTTTTGGTCGCTTTGGCGATGCCGCTGTAATGGGGTGAGGTCTCATGTGGCGGGCCAGACGCGACTTAAAGTCGTAAATAAACCCCAAAATGACTTTATTCTACACTTTTCAACTTTGAGAGCTAAGAGACGACCCCATACGAGTTCTTGATCGTTTTCACCATTCTTGAGGCTAAAGGTAATATTTTAACTCCCCAAATCTATTTTTCGATCCGTAGAACGTAATCTAATAGGTAAATATTGATGGGGGAGGGTTTTGATCCATAATCTATGGTGGAAACAACCCTAATTGGGATAATTGGGATCATGAATTTGATCTAGGGTTCATAGAATTGTTAGTAATCCGGGATTGTTTATTGATTTCCGTATTATATTGATTGTTTGTAGACCAAGAACAAGCGGTACGAATCTGGAAAGGGAAGGATCAAGTTTCTTAGGGTTTCAAAACTTGTTTCGAGGTAGTTGATGGTTGTGATTCTATGATTGTGTGATGTATGTGTGTTCTTGCTTCATTATGATACTTGTATGTATGTGAATGTTGCATTATTGATCACGCTTGTTGTAAATGAGATAGAGGAATGATGAATTCCATGAATCATGACTAAATTGTATGAACTTGAGAAGATACTTGTGATTGTGATGTGGTGTGTTGAATGGATCAGTTGCCACGTTCCGGCATAACTAATTGGGATATGTTGCCACATTCCGGCATAATTATGGGATCGATTGTCACGTTTCGGCATAAATATTGGATCGGGTACCGCGTTCTGACATAAATATTGGAACGGGTATCGCGTTTCGGTACGCTAACTGTTTGGGTTTGAGTTCCATGAGAGGACCAATGACTTGTTATAATTGTGTATCTTGATAAATGTGAAGTTGTTCGTTGTTCATAAATAATGTTGATAATATTGTATATGTTCGATATATGCATGTGATTATAATGTTGTATTGACTTGCTTATGTTACACTTAGTGGGATAGCCGCATGATCCTACCAGTACACTGTGGTTGTGTACTGATACTGCAGTTGCTCTTATTTTTGTTGAGTACAGGGCATCTTCCAGCGGCTATTGACAGACCTCGCTTAGAAGATCAGTGATCATCGTTCGAATTCAAGGGTGAGTCAATTCTTTTGGGCTGCCATGGGTTCTCTTTCGTCTATGTCCATATTTCGGACTTAGACTTTTCTAGTTAGTTATTAGTGCATTAGTTTAGGGTTGTATCCTTTCTTGTTTAGACTTGTTATACTTTAGATGTTTTGGTACATTGACTTTCAGGTTCTAGGTGTATTTTCCGTATTGTTTAGTTGTTAGATCTTTTGGAAGTTTATGGAAACTTTAGTTTTTAGCTATTTAACTTGCTCCCGTAACTTAAATGGTTAGTTTTTGGTTTAGTTGCTTGGTTTGAGTTATAGTAGTGGTTCTCCCACAGGAGGGTTAGTGTGGTGTCAATCACGATGGTCTGAATCGTGACACATGTTCAAGCATTTTTATATTTGAAAATATTTGACGGTAGATATCTAATTTTATACCTTATGAGTATTCCCTTCATTCCAAATTAGTAGTCATTTTAGCTTAAAAAGCTTATCACTTCAGAAATTTAAGATCGAAATTGATAATAATTCCACTTATATTCTTATATTAGAGTAGTAAAAAAAAAATCAATACTGTTCAATACATAAAATATTTACTAATCAATAGGGAACTTTACATTATATTTATTATTCTCTTAATAAATAATATGAAAGAACTAGTAAAATTAGATGAAGGAAATGCCTTTTATTATCAGACAAATATAATGGCATATTTAAATACAAAACCATACTATACCACACACATTATCACGGAGGGATTACTATACTCCCTTCGTTCATTTGTACTTGTCCATATTTTAGTTATCTAAATATTAAAAAACATTTAATATCTAATGTAATAAAGATAAGAACAACTTTCACATATATCAAACACAAAAACCATATTTGCATGTTATAGCTATAGTTTGCATAATTGCACTCCATAGCAAACATAAATATATATAATTCGCTATACATATACAAAATAAAGCAGTTGTATAATTTCGCTATACATATACAAAAGAAAGCAGTTGTATAATATGTTTTGGTATACATATACAAAAGATCAATTGTATAATATGTGTTAGTATAAAGCGAGAAAGAAAGAAAGACAAAAGAAAACTGGGCAGGGAAAGATCGTATTTGTATAATCATAAATGTATAGGACGAAAATATATGCATTTATATTTGTATATACAATTTTCTCTCGCTTTTGTACAAACACAAAAACAATATATACATTTGTGTTTGTATAAAGTGAGAGAGGCGAGTGAGCAAGTGAGATTTGGGAGAGTGGCGAGCGAGATATGGGAGAAGGGACAGAGGGAACGAAATATATGTATATATACAATTTTCTCTCACTTTATACAAACACAAATGCATTTTATACATTTGCGTTTTGGTATAAAGTGAGAAAGGCGAGTGAGCGAGCGAGATCTGGGAGAGTGGCGAGCGAGATTTGGGAGAGGGGAGAGAGGGGAACGAATATATGTATATATACAATTTTCTCTCGCTTTATACAAACACAAACACATTTTATACATTTGCGTTTGTATAAAAAACGAGTGAGGCGAGGGAGAGAACTGTAACATCTCGCACCTAGAAACGACTATAAAGAGTTTAAAATATGAAAATATTGATTTTTGGAAAGAATAAGGAAATCTGAAAATTTTGTCTAAGTTAAGAAAGTGAGTTTTGATCATTTTCAAACGGCCATAACTCCTAGCTCAGGAGAAGTTAAGAGTAGATCTTGATATGGTTGGAAATCCCTTTGAGAGATCTTTCCAACTCCGCCAATATTGCACGATTTTGACATCGTATGAGTGAGACATGCCTTTCGAAAGTTGGGCTGTTGGATTGAGGAAAGTCGCAATTCGGATTTAGGAAAGGGCAAAGTAGTGTTTTCTCTAATTAATTTCCTAGTTTTATTTTAGGGATTTATTGGGGTAAAAACATGACTTAGTCAGTTTGGAGAATTGAGAAATATGCTTAGGGCTTGGAGAAGAGAGAAAAGAAGAAAAAAAGGGAGAAAAAGGCAAGAATTCGTCAGGATCATCTAAGCTTGCGAGTGGAGTTCGTCGGGGTTGATCCCTATTAAGGTATGTGAGATCTTTTAGTGATGAGTTAGTTTACCCACACACCAACTTGTTTCAATTCAGCGATTTTGGGCTTGTTCATATGTAAAAATGTGAAGTTCTTGAAGGACATAGTTAAGTTCTTAATTGGTTGTGTTGTTGAAGTTCCTTGTTGATTTGATTCGTGGTTTCGGGTGAATTTTCAAGTTAAATTTGTTGTATGTTGAGGGTACTGTTGCTCCTAAGTGTTTGGGGAAGGAATCATTGAAGTTTAGAGGGTTTAGAAATGAAAAACGAATGAGAGAAATCGGGGATTTTCTGGGCAAAGGCTTGGGGCGCCGCGCCTGTCAGAGCACCACAAAAGTTCCTCTGAAGTTTGGCCTTTGGCGCGTCGCGCCAGCCAGAGCGCCACAGGCAGCCTTCTGAAGTTTGAGGGCTGGCGCCCCACACCTCTCAGAGCGCCAAGGACGCCAGTTTTCCCCATTCGTTCCCCATTTTTTCGTACTAGTTCCTAAGTGATGTGCTTATGTTTCCTAGTTTATTCTAACACTCTAAGGTACATCTAAACATCATGAAATCATCCATAAACATGAGATCATGAACCTTGAATCCATAATCCAATTCAAGGAAAGTTAAGATCAAAGTCAAAGAAGTTAAGAGTCAAGTTAAAGCAAAGTTTCTTAAAGTTTTCAAGAGTCTTTAACAAACGTTTTAACTTCATTTTTAGGCTCAAGTTTCAAGTTAAGCAAAGAGTTAAGAGTTGAGTTCATTTCTCAAAAAGCTATAAGGGGACTAAGCATTCCCAAAGAGTTTATAAATGTTTTCACATTTGAGCAAGAAATGAAACATCGATTTCAAGAGAGCTTTTAAGCTAAGTTTTGAGTAATTATCTCAATTCAAAGAAAGAGTTTTGTTTTTACAAACATATGATTTAAGTATATTTTGGGAGTAGTTTTGAGCACCGATATGGGGATGCGAGTTCATATTAACTCAAGTCTCCATAAACCATGTAGCCATCATGGGTAGTAAATGATCATACTTTTTGGATGACTTCTTAAGATGCTTTTAGGATATACTAGTGGATCCACTAAGTTAAGCGTTCTATATGACGGCAAAGTATATGACAGTTCTGGCAGCGTGGGCAAGACGATGTATCACTACTTAGGCTCATAGTGGTGGTTGTTGGTTAGAGAATCTCCTACAAAAGTTATATTACTTTTATATATAAGTAAAGTTGAGTTTGTTATTGCTTTATCTTTAACGAACTAAGTTGTTTACACTGTTTTACAAGCTTTATATATATATATATATATATATATATATATATTGCATGTGTCTTATTGCTTTATATTGAGTTCAGTTATTCATGAGTTAAATAGAGTCAATGTAAGTGTTCATTTGTATTCCTTTCAAGCTTAAGTGAAAAGAGACCTATATGTCTTGGAAACAAGTATACATGATATACGTGAAAAAAAGACTGATATATACAGCCTGTATACATTTTGTATACATGATATACAGGTCAAAAATGCTGAATACAGGTAGGTCTAAATAAGGAAATATAGGTGTTTGGAAGCTGATACACTGTATACTCGATACAGGAAAAATTTCGAACTAATTAATACGATATGGTTGATGTAGCCGGACATTTGAAAGATTCATATGAAGTGATTTTTTTCTTTGAATTACTATTAAAATCTTTCTTGATCACTGGTAGAATCTCTTTGCGTTAGTTTTGAAATAATTGCTTAGTTCATTACTAAAGAGAGCATGCCTTAGCTTGCTCAAATGATTTTTCTGGCACATGCTATTCAAAATGTGTCTCCATGTTTAGCTGACCACAAAATGAATGTGCATATTTGGAGTAATTGGATTATTTTCTTAAAATTATTATTACAACTTGGTCATATCAATCTTGATGATTTCATTGTTTTAGTGTAGGGTACAAATTCTTTTGGGTGACCATGGGTTCTCTTTCGTCTATGTCCATATTTCAGACTTGACTTTTCTAGTAGTTATTAGTTAATTAGTTTGGGGTTGTATCCCTTCTTGTTTAGACTTGTTGTACTTTAGATGTTTTTGTACATTGACTTTCAGGTTCTAGGTGTATTTTTCGCATTGTTTATTTGTTAGATCTTTTGGAAGTTTATGGAAACTTTAGTTTTTAGCTATTTAACTTGCTCCCGTAACTTAAATGGTTAGTTTTTGGTTTAGTTGCTTGGTTTGAGTTATAGTAGTGGTTCTCCCACAGGAGGGTTAGTGTGGTGTCAATCACGATGGTCTGAATCGTGACACATGTTCAAGCATTTTTATATTTGAAAATATTTGACGGTAGATATCTAATTTTATACCTTATGAGTATTCCCTTCATTCCAAATTAGTAGTCATTTTAGCTTAAAAAGCTTATCACTTCAGAAATTTAAGATCGAAGTTGATAATAATTCCAATTATATTCTTATATTAGAGTAGTAAAAAAAAATCAATACTGTTCAATACATAAAATATTTACTAATCAATAGGGAACTTTACATTATATTTATTATTCTCTTAATAAATAATATGAAAGAGCTAGTAAAATTAGATGAAGGAAATGACTTTTATTATCAGACAAATATAATGGCATATTTAAATACGGAATCATACTATACCACACACATTATCACGGAGGGATTACTATACTCCCTTCGTTCATTTGTACTTGTCCATATTTTAGATATCTAAATATTAAAAAACATTTAATATCTAATGTAATAAAGATAAGAACAACTTTCACATATAGCAAACACAAAAATTATATTTGTATGTTATAGTTATAGTTTGCATAATTGCACTCCATAACAAACATAAATATGTATATTTCACTATACATATACAAAATAAAGCAGTTGTATAATTTCGCTATATATATACAAAAGAAAGCAGTTGTATAATATGCTTTGTTATACATATATAAAAGATCAATTGTATAATATGTGTTTGTATAAAACGAGAAAGAAAGAAAGACAAAAGAAAACTGGACAGGGAAATATCGTATTTGTATAATCATAAGTGTATAAGACAAAAATATATGCATTTATATTTGTATATACAATTTTCTCTCGATTTTGTACAAACACAAAAACAATGTATACATTTGTGTTTGTATAAAGTGAGAGAGGCGAGATCTAAGAAAAGGGACAGAGGGAAAGAAATATATGTATATATACAATTTTCTCTCGCTTTATACAAATACAAACGCATTTCAGACATTTGCGTTTTTGTATAAAGTGAGAGAGGCAAGTGAGCGAGCGAGATCTGGGAGAGTGGCGAGCGAGATTTGGGCTCAGGGGAGAGAGGGGAACAAAAATATATGTATATATACAATTTTCTCTCGCTTTATAAAAACACAAACACATTTTATACATTTGCTTTTGTATAAAAAACGAGTGAGGCGAGGGAGAGAATTGAAACATCTCGCACGTAGAAATGACTATAGAGAGTTTAAAATATGAAAATATTGATTTTTGGAAAGAATAAGGAAATTTGGAAATTTTGTTTAAGTTAAGAAAGTGAGTTTTGACCATTTTCAAACGGCCATAACTCCTAGCTCAGGAAGAGTTAGGAGCAGATCTTGATATGGTTAGAAAGCCCTTTGAGAGATCTTTCCAACTCCACCGATATTGCATGATTACGACATTGTATGAGTGAGATATGTCTTTCAAAAGTTGGGCTATTGGATTGAGGAAAGTCGCAATCTGGATTTAGGGAAGGGCAAAGTAGTTTTTTCTCTAATTAATTTGGTAATTTGATTTTAGGGATTTATTGGGGTAAAAAATGACTTAGTCAGTTTGGAGAATTAAGAAATATGCTTAGGGCAAGGAGAAGAGAGAAAAGAAGAAAGAAAGGGAGAAAAAGGCAAGAATTCTTCAAGATCATCCAAGCTTGCGAGTGAAATTCGTCGGGGGTGATCCCTATTAAGGTATGTGATATCTTTTAGTGATGGGTTAGTTCACCCACACACCAACTTGTTTCAATTCAGCGATTTTGTGTTGTTCATATGTAAAAAGGTGAAGTTCTTGAAGGACATAGTTAAGTTCTTGATTGGTTGTGTTGTTGAAGTTCCTCGTTGATTTGATTCATAGTTTCGGGTGAATTTTCAAGTTAAATTTGTTGTATGTTAAGGGTACTATTGCTCCTAAGTGTTTGGAGAAGTAATCATTGAAGTTTAGAGGGTTTAGAGATGAAAAACGAAGGCGAGAAATCGGGGATTTTCTGGGCAAAGGCTTGGGGCGCCGCGCCTGCCGGGGCGCCACAAAAGTTCCTCTGAAGTTTGGCCTTTGGTACGACGCGCCAGCCAGAGCGCCATAGGTAGCCCTCTGAAGTTTGAGGGCTGGCACCCCGCACCTCTCAGAGCGCCAGGGACGCCAATTCTCCCCATTCGTTCCCCATTTTTTCGTACTAGTTCCTAAGTGATATACTTGTGTTTCCTAGTTGATTCTGACACTCTAAGGTACATCTAAATATCGTGAAATCATCCATAAACATGAGATCATAAACCTTGAATCCATAATACAATTCAAGGATAGTTAAGATAAAAGTCAAAGAAGTTAAGAGTCAAGTCTAGAAGTTAAGAAGTAAGTCAAAACAAAGTTTCTTAAAGTTTTCAAGAGTCTTTAACAAACGTTTTAACTTTGTTTTTAGGCTCAAGTTTCAAGTTAAGAAAAGAGTAAAAAGTTGAGTTCATTTCTCAAAAAGCTATAAGGGGACTAAACATTCCCAAAGAGTTTATAAATGTTTTCACATTTGAGCAAGAAAGCGAACATCGATTCCAAGAGAGCTTTTAAGCTAAGTTTTGAGTAATTATCTCAATTTAAAGAAAGAGTTTTGTTTTTACAAACATACGAGCTAAGTATATTTTGGGAGTAGTATTGAACACCGATATGGGGATGCGAGTTCATATTAACTCAAGTCTCCATAAACCATATAGCCATCATGGGTTGTAAAGGATCATACTTTTTAGATGACTCCTTAAGATGCTTTTAGCATAGACTAGTGGATCCACTAAGTTAAGTGTTCTATATGACGGCAAAGTGTAGGACAGTTCTGGCAGCGTGGGCAAGACGTTGTATCACCACTTAGGCTCATAGTGGTGGTTGTCGGTTAGAGAATCTCCTACAAAAGTTATATTACTTTTATATATAAGTAATGTTGAGTTTGTTATTGCTTTATGTTTAACGAACTAAGTTGTTTACACTGTTTTACAAACTTTATATATATATATATATATTGCATGTGTCTTATTGCTTTATATTGAGTTCCGTTATTCATGAGTTAAATAAAGCCAAGGTAAGTGTTCATTTGTACTCCTTTCAAGCTTAAGTTGTTGTTTAGCATTTCAATTCGCATAGTCGTACATTCAATGTAATGATTTCAGTTGGCCTGCATCTTATTATGATGCAGATGCAGGTTACCAGGATCAACATCCAGCACGTCGTTGATCTAGTTGAGCACTCCAGAGTCAGTGGTGAACCTCCTTGCATTTCGGAGGATTCTGTTATTTCGCTTTCCTAGTTTTTCTTTATTAGGGTGTTGTGGGGTATGTCCCAACATCTATCTCAGTATTATAGAGGCTTCATAGACAGTCAGACAGTTAGTATTGAGTCACTCATCTATGTATTTGCAGATACTTTGTTTTGAGACATAAGTGGCCATTTTGGCTAAGATTTTATCATTTAGATTATTGCATTGAGTTTATTCTGTTGAGTTTTAAGTCTTTCGCTGAGTTAAGTAAGCCAGGCCAACGGTCCGCTTAGGGCCAGCGATGGTCTCCGAGGGACGGCCACGTCCAGGGTGTAGGATCGAGGGGTGACAAGAATGGGAGTGGCGAGCGAGATTCACTATGACAGAGGCGAAATAGCAACAGTTTGCTATGGATACAATTAAATCAAACTATATTTATAGCATTTAATTTGAATTAATAATTTGCTATTATATACAATTTTTCTTAAAGATAAACCGATATAAACTGATAAATTATTTATATTTTAATATAAACACTGAACAAGTAAAAATAGAATAGCGTATTTTATTACATAGTTAGCCCTACAAGATGCTCGCTTAAAGCGGAGCAACACAATATTTTATGGAAAAGTTACTATAAATAGGGAATAAACGTTTTCTTTTTTCTTAAAGTTTGGTTCTACCAATTTGTTACTACTACTTTTTACCTAAAAAGATGAATTGATATTAAATAAAGATTTTATACAATTATATTTTTCCATTTGACTGCATAATGGTGATGATGGTTGATTTGATTCCAGTAACTTTATTTTCTGTGTAAAGTAGGAAAACTAGTAAAGGGTGCTTGAAATATTTTTATTTAGATTATCTTAAACAATTGTTTCGCTAGTTCCAAAATAATTATCATGTTTCACCAATTATAAATGGAGGGAGTGAAGACTAAGGGATAGGGTCGGGATGGTTTGATTTAATCAAAAATTCAAATGTTTTGGATATAATTTGATTTGGATTTTTAGATTATGGATTGTACTTTGATTTTTTATTTTCAAAGTTTATATGTTTTTCATTGGATATTTAATTTAATACTACAGATTTTTGGATATTCAAAAATCCAATTTTTTTATGCCTTGTATTCAAATTTACCCATATTATATGAGTCAAATGCTAATTGATAAGTGCAAACTCTAAGTGGTACCTTATTCGTTATAGTATTAAGTTGAATATGAAATAATATGATATGGATAATTGGATGGACTCAATCCTTATTAATAATAATTTTATATATATATATTACTATATATAATAAGTGGGAATATCCACTGCTTAGCACATGACAAGTGTTGGATGATATGTGCTTGATAGTGTTGTACATTCTTCTTTTATGTTTGTACCTTTAAAATTTATATCATTGGACAATTTAACACCATTAATTACCTACTACTTTATTAGCCAAAACGTTTGACCTCATTTGGGCCCATTTATTATTTATATGTTTTCAATTTTTGATATATGTTGTCTATCTAATTCTTTTTTTCAACCTTTTATTATAAACTTCTTGAAATTTAATTACCTATTTATTACTCTCTCTATGCACTTTTGATTGTTATGATTTCCTTTTTAGAGTCAAACTATAAGAATTTTAACTAATATTTTACAATGTGTTTTTTCATCATATTCATAGGCAAAAAATTACAATTTAGAGTACTTTTTGTATAGATTTAGCATATTTAATTTTTTTTTTAAAAAAATTGAATTAATACAATCTGATTTAACTTTGAAAATTAGTCAAATAGACTCTTTAAAAAAGCGTAACATGACAAATACAAGTGGACGGAGAGAGTATATTTTAGCTACAAAATATATTAGAGGTACAACTTTTTAAAAAAATTAAAATTTTATTGCGTTGACTCTTGAAATCTTATCATTGTCATATGAATTTGAACAAATTATATATTATTGAAAGTTACATAAAAGATGCTATAAATCACAATAATTAGCAATGAATAATATTTTTAAATCATATAAGAAATTTGGTTGACTAATTGGAATAGAATAAGTAACATGTACTATTTGAAAATAACGTCAAAATTTCTAGAATTCACAATAAATTAACAACTGAAAATATTTATGATTATTCACGTGAATTGAAACATGAGTAACCTATATTATTCAAAAGTAACACAAAAATACAATAAATCACAACAATTTAATAACTTAAAATATATTTTTAAGAAAACATATAAAAAATCGACTGATCTTCAAATTTCATTTATATCACATAAATTAAAACAAAAAAAATTAATATTTATTGGGCCCGTGCTTGCACGGGCACCAAATATCTATATATATGTGTCACAAATGGAAAAGTCCCAATCAAGAAAGCAACATGTATCATTTACAAATGATTTAAAAACATTAAAAATTACAATAATTACCAATTTAATATATTTAAAAGCTATATAATACAATACGTTGACTCTCAGACTTCTATCAGGCTCACATATATTGAGAAATAAAAAATAACACATATCATTTTAAAATTACCAAAAAAGTATTATAAATAATAATAATAATTAACAACTTAAAATATCTGAAAGACATTTTAAAAGGGTTAATTTTGTAATTTTATCCATATCACATAAATTAGGACAAAGTGACCAGTAATGTACGTTATTTGAAAGTTATACAAAAATATTATAAATCACGATAATTAATAACTTAAAACATTTTTAAAAAAAATATGAAAATATGGATGACTCTCCAAATTTCATTTGTGTCACATAAATTGAGACAACAAAAATAACATATATTGGGTCCATTTTAATTTATTTGTCTTATTTTTTATTTTTTTTATATTTAAAAATTGTGTAAAAATGCTATAAATCATAATAATTGACAATATAAAATATGTTTTGGAAAAAAAACAAAAAATTTCACTGATTCTTGAAGTGAATCTATCGTAAAAATACTATAAATCATGATAATTGACAACATTAAATATTTCAAAAATGTAGTATGTGGATAGTACTATTATACCTTAAATAGCGTCAAAGAAAGTATAGGTTTGTGATAAAAAAAACTTATTCTTTATCCACGCAAACAATCACTTCAAAAACTCGATTATTAATCCAAAACATACCATTTATATTATTACGGGCCACATTATATATATATATATATATATATATATTAAGGAGCAAATTATAGTTTTACAAGCAAAGCGTATTAAAGGAAATAAAAAAGAAGAAGAAAAGGCATACATTATAGAGATCCACCCATATTTAACTTGAAAATGTAATTATAGAGCTGCCAAATGTTTTTAACTTATACAGTAAACCTCTATAAATTAATATAGGCTGGACCATGAAATTTTATTATTTTATAGAGATATTATTTATTCGATATATTAATATTTATTGATTTAAAGAATGGTTTGAGATTTAATGAATGTTAATTTTGATTATATCAAAATCATAGTATCTTACTAATTTATGTATCATATAAAGTATAACGAATACATCAAAATGACCGTATCTTACTAATTTCAACCTTGTGTTGTTGGGATAATAAGAGTTTTCAAGATGTATTATCGTAACAAATTTTATCGTGGGATATTAGAAGGCTAGGAAGTGGGACAAATTGATCCAACAAAGATTAATACTTTAGATGCTATCAATTTTGCAATCCCTGCTTGGTGTTCAGCAAGAGACAATAGCAAATTGTTTTTGACACTGTAAATTTTGTTTGGGGGATGCAATCTCAGAGAACTTGAATAAACCCACTTGTGAAAATGTCATTCATGAACTTAAAGTCATGATTAATGATCTCGGTTATCACAATAAAATGGATGTCAATAACCTGTTGGATTATCCGAGTGAAAGTGATACATGTTTAGAGGTCCAAAACTTAGAAGAAATAATGGATACCATCGAAAAAACAATGTTGATGATGAAGTTGAAGATGATACTATACCTTTGGAACCAGTTACGCATAAGGAAACACTTATCGCATCTAGAACTCTTCACGATTTCATGGTGCAGTTCGAAAAGACAACACCAGAACTCTTGGATGCAATAAAAAAAGTTAGAGTGAGCTTCATCTAGATTTGAATTTTATGAAAAAACAGAACACAATAGAATCATATTTCACTAAATTGTCTTACATATATTTGTATTTTTAAAGAATTATTAATTTATGTTATTAATGGGACCATATATTTATATAGGGGTCTTCTGGAAATATATTATCTTATTATGTTATCGAAATTGATAATTTTTTTCATTGGCTCAAGTCGGGGCCGGAGGAAATTATTACTTTAGAGAGTAAATTATTAATTTACTGAGTATTACTTTATAGAGATTTTACTGTATTACTAAAAGTGGTAAGAATTTTAAGTCAAAAAGTGAATTACGAAAATACACATTATCTATTAACTTATTTTCTTAAAATCATTGTTTTAAAAAATAATTGATGGGGTTTTGCTCTATACTTTTCCTTTTGTCATTGTTTGTGTTTATAGCATATTCATTTTCATCTTGATGTAGAAATTGTCCGGCAACATTTTGTGTTGAACTCTTGGAACTCAAGAATTAGTGGTTGACCTCCAATTTTAATCCTCCACGATATTGATTAATCATCGAATTTCTTTAATTTCAAATAATTTGTTTTTATAAAATTCAAAATAGTTTGCGAGTTAGTTTGAATAAATTATAAATTTTCAAATAATATATATTATTTTAAATAATTATTAAATGTTATAAATATTCAAAAATTGTCTCAAAAAGATTTTAGTTTTACTTAAATATTTGGTTAATTAATTTAGTTAATTAATAGTTTATATTTTTGAATTAATTAGTTTATAATTAAGTTAATTATTTTAGTTCGTTAAGATTACGAAGCTCATTAATTAATTAATAACAATTCGTCTTATGCCGAATTGAACCAATTGCCTCAATTTGATCAAAATTGTAATTCACATGGTTATTTTTCTTAAGTCAAATTGACCACATTCTTGGTTTCGTTTTGAAGACCCTTTTTCATCCAATTTTTAAACGAAAATTGGTCCATATTTCTGCCCATATGTTCATCACCAAACAAATCCCGCAGACCCAACCTCAATTTCATTCCCAACACCAACAGCCCAGCCCACTATCTCAGCCCACAACTAACAATACATACAACGGCTATATCAGTGACCCCTACGCTCGTCTTCCTCATCCGCAACCCAGAAATGCGTACCCCGCAGCGCGTGTGTATCAATCAGATCGTTTCGAGAGCAATCCACCTGTCGTAATCTCCTTGAATCAACGGCTCCTTTCAAAAAATCCGTTGAGGATTCCTACAAATTCGAGCAGGCAAGATTTTTTTTTTTTTTGAATTTCACATTCAATTTTCATCCATTCTTCTCCCAAAATCAGTCCTATTTTCCCTCTATATAAACCCATCTCCACTCCTCAATCTAGGGTTACGAAAAAGAGAATACAAAAGCTAAAATCAAAGAAAGAATCCATCAATTTCTTTTTAGACCTTCATTTCTTCAAATCTTTCGTCGGAATCCGGTGAAATTCCCGCTTGTGGTGAAGTTGCTGCTCCAAGTTCGTTTGTCTCAGTTCTCTGCCCATCAAAAGGTAATATTCGTTCCGGTTCATGTCCTTGTTTGTTCTTAATGTGTGGATTGTTTAATTCTTGACTGTGTGTGAGAGGTGATTAAGATTTAAGAGTGTTAGATTCGAGGAGTCTTTTAATAATCGTTGATTCAAAATGGTTTAATACAATTGGCTTTGTAACCATACCGCTTTGATTTTCTTGTTCGCCATTCTGTGTTGATTTCCATGTTTTACTGCTCGTACCTGTTTCGAAAATGTACCCATTATTTCATATTGTTGCCATGTTGTGTGTGTTTCAGTTTCATCTTGAGATATATTGTAGTTGTTGCATTCTGGCCCTTGTCTTTTTACCCTTGCTTGCTTGGATTAAGTATTTGAATCAGTGCACTAGTTGTTCTTATCTGTGTTAAAGCTTCTTTATTTAAATTTTATTAAAAAATGGATTAACAAATTGATTAATTCAAGTTTTGTTGCTTCTCTTTTCTATGTTCGAGTTTATTTTATCGCTAACATGATTAGTTGTGTTTTGTTGTTTCTCATCTGAAATCTGCTTACTTTGAACCCTTGTGGAATTCATTTTGTCATTGTTTTACTCTGTTTTCAAAATCTAAGTCTTTCACTTTATTTGCTGCTGATTGGAATCAATTTCGTTTAGGCGTAGGAGTTTCGAACTAATTAATACGATATGGTTGAAGTAGCCGGACATTTGAAAGATTCATATGAAGTGATTTTGTTCTTTGAATTACTATTAAAATCTTTCTTTTGGAGTATTCTTGATCACTGGTAGAATCTCTTTGCATTAGTTTTGAAATAATTGCTTAAGTTCATTACTAAAGAGAGATGCGCCTTCCTCAAATGATTTCTCTGGCACATGTTATTCAAATTGTGTCTCCATGTTTAGCTGACCACAAAATGAATGTGTATATTTGGAGTAATTGGATTATTTTTCTTACAATTATTATTACAACTTGGTCATATTTTGATGGTCATTTCATTGTTTTAGTAGGGTACAAATGTTTGTATAAGTTAGCATTTTTCCTTTGCTCATTTAGTATACTCACTCCGTCCCATTTTATGTGGCACTTTCCGGATTTCGAGATTCAAACAAATCTATTTTTAACCGTAAATTTTTCATATATTTTTTAAACATTTTGAATTATTATCAATTATTCTGACTTATGTACTTATTACGTAGTTTACATCATTATATATAAATTTTATTTCAAAAAAATTGAAGTCCCATGAGCAAATTTCCGGTCAAACTTAAATTGTCTTAAGTCACCTTGACTCTAATTAACTTTGTGTTTATTGTGATTCCTCTTTAAACAAATACTTTTATGGTGTTTTCCTTAAACACGCGTAAATCAAATTGGATCAGTGATCGATTTCTATGTTTCGTCGTAAACCTAATTGGTTATTTCAAATTACGTAAATCAGTTCAAACACTCAATCGCATCAATTTGATCAATTTCTTTTAGATTAAATTGGTTCAATTTTCTCTTGTTGTGATTCCAACCGTGCTTATTATCTGATTATATAGCACTAGGTTTGAAAAGCTTTTATAAATGTGTCCTGTGTTAAGAAACTCTTGTTAAATTGAAATGTGCTAGAATTTCATTTTTTTTGTATATCGAGTTCTCGAGTGAGGCGTTCCCATGTCAGGCGTTCTCCGGTCAGGCGTTCCCAGGTCAGGTGTTCTCAGAGGTTAGGCGTTCTCGGGTCAGGCGAATCGAGTCAGGCTTTTTCAGGTCAGGCGTCAAGTCAAGCATTCTCAGGTCAGGCGTGCATCTTTCCAAGTTCAAAGATGTTAAAGCCTATTTGAAATGAAGGCTTGGTAGGCGTTCTCGGGTCAGGCGTTCTCGAGTCAGGCGTTCTCAGGTCAGGCGTTCTCAGGTCAGGCGTGCTCAGGTCAGGCGTTCTCAGGTCAGGTGTACTCAAGTCCGGTGTGCTCAGGTCAGGCGTTCTCAGGTCAGGCGTGCTCAATGTCAGGCGTTCTCAGGTCAGGCGTGCTAAGGCTGTGCTCTCGGGTCAGGCATTCTCAGGTCAAGCGTGCTACGTCAGGCGTTCTCAGGTCAGGTGTTCTCGAGTCAGGAATTCTCGAGTCAGGCATGTTTTGGTACGGCGTCCTCAGGTCAGGCATCCTCGGGTCAGGCATTCTCGGGTCAGGCATTCTCAGGTCAAGTTTCCTTAGGTCAAGAGTGCTCAGGTCAGACATTCTCAGGTCAGGCGTTCTCAGGTCAGGCGTTCTCAGGTCAGACATTCTCAGGTCATGCATCCCCGGGTCAGGCGTTCTCGGGTCAGGCATTCTCGGGTCAGGCTTTCTCAGGTCAGGCGTGCTCATGTCAAACGTGCATCTTTCCAATTTCAAAGATGTCACAGCCCATTTGAAATGAAGACCTGTTAGGCGTTCTCGGGTTAGGCATTCTCAAGTCAGGCATTCTCGGGTCAGGCATTCTCAGGTCAAGCGTTCCTAGGTCAGGTGTGCTCAGGCCAGGTGTTCTCGGGTCAGCCTTTCTCAGGTCAGGCGTCAGATCAAGCATTCTCAGGTCAGGCGTGCATCTTTCCAATTTCAAAGATGTCAAAGCCCACTTGAAATGAAGACCTGTTAGGCGTTCTCGGGTCAGGCGTTCTCGAGTCAGGCGTTCTCAGGTCAGGCGTTCTCGAGTCAGGCATTCTCGGGTCAGGCATTCTCAAGTCAGGCGTTCTCGGGTTAGGCATTCTCGGGTCAGGCGTGCTCAGGTCAGGCGTTCTCAGGTTCGACGTGCTCAGGTCAGGCTTTCTCAGGTCAGGCTCTCGGGTCAGGCGTTCTCAGATCAGGCGTGCTCGGGTCAGGCGTGCTTAGGTCAGGTTCTCAGGTCAGGCGTTCCCGAGTGAGGTGTTCCCGTAATTTTTTCATATATTTTTTTAAACATTTTGAATTATTATCAATTATTCTGACTTATATAGTTATTACGTAGTTTATATCATTATTATATAAATTTTATTTCAAAAAAATTAAAGTCCCAATGAGCAAATTTCCTGTCAAACTTAAACTGTTTTACTCTCGAAAAATGAAAAGTGCACAATATAGTAAGTTAGTAGTCTCTATTTGTCTTAAGTCGCCTTGACTCTAATTAACTTTGTGTTTATTGTGATTCCTCTTTAAACAAATACTTTATGTAGTGTTTTCCTTAAACACGCGTAAATCAAATTGGATCAGTGATTGATTTCTATGTTTTGTCGTAAACCTAATTGGTTATTTCAAATTACGTAAATCAATAGTTCAAACATTCAATCGCATCAATTTGATCCATTTCTTTTAGATTAAATAGGTTCAATTTTCTCTTGTTGTGATTCCAACCGTGCTTATTATTTGATTATGTGTCATGTGTTAGGAAACTCTTGTTAAATTGAAATGTGCTAGAATTCCATTTTTTTTGTATGTCGAGTTCCCGAGTGAGGCGTTCCCATGTCAGGTGTTCTCCGGTCAGGCATTCCCCGGTCAGGTGTTCTCAGGTCAGGTGTTCTCGGGTCAGGCTTTTTCAGGTCAGGCGTCAGGTCAAGAATTCTCAGGTCAGGCGTGCTCATGTCAGGCGTGCATCTTTCCAATTTCAAAGATGTGAAAGCACATTTGAAATGAAGACATGTTAGGCGTTCTCGGGTCAGGCGTTCTCGAGTCAGGCGTTCTCAGGTCAGGTGTTCTCGAGTCAGGCCTTCTCGGGTCAGGC
>NC_064284.1:11779657-11804614 GCF_019186545.1 Solanum stenotomum | reverse complement strand
CTCGAGTCAGGCATTCTCGAGTCAGGCGTCCTCAGGTCAGGCATCCTTGGGTCAGGCGTTCTCGGGTCAAGCATTCTCATGTCAGGCGCGCTCAGGTCAGGCTTTCTCAAGTCAGGCGTTCTCGCGTCAGACATTCTCTTTGGTCAAGCGTCCTCAGGTCAGGCATCCTCAAGATTAGCGTTCTCAGGTCAGGCATCCTCCGGTCAGGTGTCCTCAAGTTTAGGCATCCTCTAGTCCGGAATCCTCGGGTCAGACATCCTCAGGTCAGGCATACTCGGGTCAGGCATCCTCGGGTCAGGCATCCTCTGGTCAGGCATTCTCAGACCAGGCATCCTCAGGTCAGGCGTTCTTGGGTTAAGCGTCCTCAGGTCAGGCATCCTTGGGTCGGCGTCCTACGGTCAGGCACCCTCGGGTTAGGCATTCTCAGGTCAGGCATGCTCAGGTCAGGCGTTCTCGGGTCAGGCGTTCTCAGTTCAGGCGTTCTCACGTCAGGCGTTCTCAGGTCAGGTGTTCTCAAGTAAAGAATTCTTGGGTCAAGCATTCTCTGGTCAGGCGTTCTCGAGTCAGGCATTCTCGGGTCGGGCATTCTCTGGTCAGGCGTCCTCAGGTCAGGCATCCTCGGGTCAGGTGTGCTCGGGCCAGGCATTCTCAGGTCATGCGTCCTCGGGTAGCATTCTCAGGTCAGGTGTCCTCAGGTCAGGCATTTGAGGGTCAGACATTCTCAGGTTAGACATCCTCAGGTCAGGCGTTCTCGGGTTAAGCATCATCAGGTCAGGCATCCTCAGGTCAGGCGTCCTACGGTCAGGCATCCTCGGGTTAGGCATTCTCAGGTCAGGCGTGCTCAGGTCAGGTGTTCTCGGGTCAGGCATTCTCAGTTCAGGCGTTCTAAGGTCAGGCTTTCTCGGGTCAGGCATTCTCAGGTCAGGCGTGCTCAGGTCAGGCGTTCTCGGGTCAGGCGTTCTAGAGTCAAAGGTTCTCGGGTCAGGCATTTTCGGGTCAGGCGTTCTCGAGTCAGGCATTCTCGGGTCGGGCATTCTCTGGTCAGGCGTCCTCAGGTCAGGCATCCTCGGGTCAGGCGTTCTTGGGTCAGGCATTCTCAAGTTATGCGTCATCGGGTAGCGTTCTCAGGTCAGGCGTCCTCCGATTAGGCATCCTCAGGTCAGGCATCCTCTGATCAGGCATTCTCGGGTTAGGCATCCTCAGGTTAGGCATTCTCTGGCCAGGCATTCGAGGGTGAGCCAATTCTTCCGGGCTACCATGGGTTCTCTTTCGTCTATGTCCATATTTCGGACTTAGACTTTTCTAGTTAGTTATTAGTGCATTTGTTTGGGGTTGTATCCCTTCTTGTTTAGACTTGTTGTACTTTAGATGTTTTGGTACATTGACTTTCAGGTTCTAGGTGTATTTTCTGCATTGTTTAGTTGTTAGATCTTTTGGAAGTTTATGGAAACTTCACTCATTAGCTATTTAACTTGCTTCCGTAACTTAAATGCTTTAGTTTTTGATTTAGTTGCTTGGTTTGGGTTATAGTAGTGGTTCTCCCATTTGAGGGTTAGTATAGGTGTCAATCACGACGGTCTGAATCGTGACACATGTTCAAGCATTTTTATATTTGAAAATATTTGACGGTAGATATCTCATTTTATACCTTATGAGTATTCCCTTCGTTCCAAATTATTAGTCACTTTAGCTTAAAAATCTTATCACTTCAGAAATTTAAGATCGAAGTTGATAATAATTCCAATTATATTCTTATATTAGAGTAGTAAAAAAAAATCAATACTGTTCAATACATAAAACATTTACTAATCAATAGGGAACTTTACATTATATTTATTATTCTCTTAATAAATAATATGAAAGAGCTAGTAAAATTAGATGAAGGAAACAACTTTTATTATCAGACAAATATAATGGCATATTTAAATACGGAACCATACTATACCACACACATTATCACGGAGGGATTACTATACTCCCTTCGTTCATTTGTACTTGTCCATATTTTAGATATCTAAATATTAAAAAACATTTAATATCTAATGTAATAAAGATAAGAACAACTTTCACATATAGCAAACACAAAAATCATATTTATATGTTATAATTATAGTTTGCATAATTGCACTCCATAGCAAACATAAATATGTATATTTCGCTATACATATACAAAATAAAGCAGTTGTATAATTTCGCTGTACATATACAAAAGAAAGCAGTTGTATAATATGCTTTGGTATACATATACAAAAGATCAATTGTATAATATGTGTTTGTATAAAGCGAGAAAGAAAGAAAGACAAAAGAAAATTGGGCAGGGAAAGATTGTATTTGTATAATCATAATTGTATAGGACGAAAATATATGCATTTATATTTGTATATACAATTTTCTCTCGCTTTTGTACAAACACAAAAACAATGTATACATTTGTGTTTGTATAAAGTGAGAGATGCGAGTGAGCGAGCGAGATCTGGGAGAAGGGACAGAGGGAATGAAATATATGTATATATACAATTTTCTCTCGCTTTATACAAACACAAACACATTTTATACATTTGCGTTTGTATAAAAAACGAGTGAGGCGAGGGAGAGAACTGTAACATCTCGCACCTAGAAACGACTATAAAGAGTTTAAAATATGAAAATATTGATTTTTGGAAAGAATAAGGAAATCTGGAAATTTTGTCTAAGTTAAGAAAGTGAGTTTTGACCATTTTCAAACGGCCATAACTCCTAGATCAGGTGGAGTTAGGAGCAGATCTTGCAATGGTTGGAAAGCCCTTGGAGAGGTCTTTCTAACTCCGCTGATATTGCACAATTTCAACATCGTATAAGTGAGATATGCCTTTCGGAAGTTGGGCTGTTGGATTGAGGAAAGTCGCAATCCGGATTTAGGGTAGGGCAAAGTAGTCTTTTCTCTAATTAATTTCCTAATTTGGTTTTAGGGATTTATTGGGGTAAAAACATGACTTGGTCAGTTTGGAGAATTGAGAAATATGCTTAGGGCTTGGAGAAGAGAGAAAAGAAGAAAGAAAGGGAGAAAAAGGCAAGAATTCGTCAAGATCATCCAAGCTTGTGAGTGGAATTCGTCGGGGTTGATCCCTATTAAGGTATGTGAGATCTATTAGTGATGGATTAGTTCACTCACACACCAACTTGTTTTAATCCAGCGATTTTGGGTTGTTCATATGTAAAAAAGTGAAGTTCTTGAATGACATAGTCAAGTTCTTGATTGGTTGTGTTTTTGAAGTTCCTTGTTGATTTGATTCGTGGTTTCGGGTGAATTTTCGAGTCAAATTTGTTGTATGTTGATGGTACTATTGCTTCTAAGGTTTTGGGGAAGGAATCATTGAAGTTTAGAGGGTTTAGAAATGAAAAACGAAGGAGAGAAATCGGGGATTTTCTTGGCAAAGGCTTGGGGTGTCGCTCCTGCCAGTGCGCCACAAAAGTTCCTCTAAACTTTGGCCTTTGGCGCGTCGCGCCAGCCAGAGCGCCACAAAAGTTCCTCTGAACTTTGGCCTTTGGCGCGTCGCGCCAGCCAGAGCGCCACAGGCAGCCTTCTGAAATTTGAGGGCTGGCACCCCGCACCTCTCAGAGCGCTAGGGACGCCAATTCTCCCCATTAGTTCCCCATTTTTTCGTACTAGTTCCTAAGTGATGTACTTATGTTTCCTAGTTGATTCTAACACTCTAAGGTACATCTAAACATCATGAAATCATCCATAAATATGAGATCACGAACCTTGAATCCATAATCCAATTCAAGTATAGTTAAGATCAAAGTCAAAGAAGTTCAGAGTCAAGTCTAGAAGTTAAGAAGCAAGTCAAAGCAAAGTTTCTTAAAGTTTTCAAGAGTTTTTAACAAACGTTTTAACTTTGTTTTTAGGCTTAAGTTTCAAGTTAAGCAAAGAGTAAAGAGTTGAGTTCATTTCTTAAAAAACTATAAGGGGCTAAGTAATCCCAAAGAGTTTATAAATGTTTTCACATTTGTGCAAGAAAGGGAACATCGATTTCAAGAGAGCTTTTAAGCTAAGTTTTGAGTAATTATCTCAATTCAAAGAAAGAGTTTGTTTTTACAAACATATGAGCTAAGTATATTTTGGGAGTAGTATTGAGCACCGATATGGGGATGCGAGTTCATATTAACTCAAGCCTCCATAAACCATGTAGCCATCATGAGTAGTAAATGATCATACTTTTAGATGACTCCTTAAGATGCTTTTAGCATAGACTAGTGGATCCACTAAGTTAAGTGTTCTATATGACGGCAAAGTATAGGACAGTTCTGGCAGCGTGGGCAAGACGTTGTATCACCACTTAGGCTCATAGTGGGGGTTGTCGGTTAGAGAATCTCCCACAAAAGTTATATTACTTTTATATATAAGTAAAATTGAATTTTTTATTGCTTTATCTTTAACGAACTAAGTTGTTTACACTGTTTTACAAGCTTTATTATATATATTGCATGTGTCTTATTGCATTATATTGAGTTTAGTTATTCATGAGTTAAATAGAGCCAAGGTAAGTGTTCATTTGTACTCCTTTCAAGCTTAAGTTGTTGTTTAGCATTCCAACTCGCATACTCGTACATTCAATGTACTGATGCCAGTTAGCCTACATCTTATTATGATGCAGACGCAAGTAACCAGGATCAACATCCAGCACGTCGTTGATCAAGTTGAGCACTCCAGATTCAGTGGTGAGCCTCCTTGCATTCCGAAGGACTCTGTTATTTAGCTTTCCTAGTTTTGCTTTATTAGGATGTTGAGGGGTCTGTCCCAACATCCATCTCAGTATTATAGAGGCTCCATAGACAGTCAAACAGTTAGTTTTGAGTCTCTCATCTATGTATTTGCAGATACTTTGTTTTGAGACATAAGTGGCCATTTTGGCTAAGATGTTATCATTTAAATTATTGCATTGAGTTTATTCTGTTGAGTTAAGTCTTTTGCTGAGTTAAGTAAGCCAGGCCAAGGGTCCGCTTGGGGCCAGCGATGGTCTTTGAGTGCCGGCCACGTCCAGGGTGTAGGCTCGGGGGGTGACAAGAATGGGAGTGGCGAGCGAGATTCACTAGGAGAGAGGCGAAATAGCAACAGTTTGCTATGGGTACAATTAAATCAAACTATATTTATATCATTTAATTTGAATTAATAATTTGCTATTATATACAATTTTTCCTAAGGATAAACCAATATAAACTGATAAATTATTTATATTTTAATATAAATAGTGAACAAGTAAAAATAGAATAGCGTATTTTATTACATAGTTAGCCCTACAAGATGGTCGCTTAAAGCAGAGCAACACCATATTTTATGGAAAAGTTACTATAAATAGGGAATAATCGTTTTCTTTTTCTTAAAGTTTGGTTCTACCAATTTCTTACTACTACTTTTTACCTAAAAAAGATGAATTGATATTAAATAAAGATTTTATACAAATATATTTTTCCATTTGACTGCATAATGGTGATGATAGTTGATTTGATTCCAGTAACTTTATTTTCTGTGTAAAGTAGGAAAACCAGTAAAGGGTGCTTGAAATATTTTTATTTAGATTATCTTAAATAATTATCAGGTTTCGCCAATTATAAATGGAGGGAGTGAAGACTAAGGGATAGGGTCGGGATGGTTTGATTTAATAAAAAATTCACATGTTTTGGATATAATTTGATTTGGATTTTTAGATTATGGATTGTACTTTGATTTTTTATTTTCAAAGTTTATAGGTTTTTCATTGGATATTTAATTTAATACTACAGATTTTTGGATATTCAAAAATCCAATTTTTTTATGCCTTGTATTCAAATTTACCCATATTATATGAGTCAAATGCTAATTGATGAGTGCAAACTCTAAGTGGTACCTTATTCGTTATAGTATTAAGTTGAATATGAAATAATATGATATGGATAATTGGATGGACTCAATCCTTATTAATAATAATTTTATTTATATATATATAAAAATTATTTGGGCCCATTTATTATTTATATGTTTTCAATTTTCAATATATGTTGTCTATCTATTTCTTTTTTTCAACCTTTTATTTTAAACTTCTTGAAATTTAATTACCTATTTATTACTCTCTCTATGCACTTTTAATTGTTATGATTTCCTTTTTAGCTATAAGAATTTTAACTAATATTTTATAATGTGTTTTTTCATCATATTCATAGGCAAAAAAATACAATTTATAGTACTTTTTGTATAGATTTTGCATATTTAATTTTTTTTTAAAAAAAATTGAATTTATAGAATCTGATTTAACTTTGAAAATTAGTCAAATGGACTTTCAAAAAGCGCAACATGACAAATAGAAGTGGACGGAGAGAGTATATTTAGCTACAAAATATATTAGAGGTACAACTTTTTAAAAAAATTAAATTTTTATTGTGTTGACTCTTGAAATCTTATCATTGTTATATGAATTTGAACAAATTATATATTATTAAAAGTTACATAAAAGATGCTATAAATCTCAATAATTAGCAATGAAAAATATTTTTAAATTATATAAGAAATTTGGTTGACTAATTGGAATAGAATAAGTAACATGTACTATTTGAAAATAACGTCAAAATTTCTAGAATTCACAATAAATTAACAACTGAAAATATTTATGATTATTCACGTGAATTGAAACATGAGTAACCTATATTATTCAAAACTGACGCAAAAATACTATAAATCACAACAATTTAATAACTTCAAATATATTTTTAAGAAAGCATATAAAAAATCGACTGATCTTCAAATTCCATTTATATCACATAAATTAAAACAAAAAAAATTAATATTTATTGGGCCTATGCTGGCACGGGCACCAAATATCTATATATATGTGTCACAAATGGAAAAGTCCCAATCAAGGAAGCAACATATATCATTTACAAATGACTTAAAAAGCATTAAAAATTACAATAATTACCAATTTAAAATATTTAAAAATATATAATTCAATACGTTGACTCTCAGAATTCTATCAAGCTCACATATATTGGGACAGAAAAAATAACACATATCATTTTTAAATTACCAAAAAAGTATGATAAATAATAATAATTAACAACTTAAAATATCTGAAAGACATTTTAAAAGGGTTAATTTTGTAATTTTATCCATATCACATAAATTAGGACAAAGTGACCAGTAATGTACGTTATTTGAAAGTTACACAAAAATATTATAAATCACAATAATTAATAACTTAAAACATTTTATAAAAAAATATGAAAATTTGGATGACTCTCCAAATTTTATTTGTGTCACATAAATTGAGACAACAAAAATAACATATATTGGGTCCATTTTAATTTATGTGTCTTTTTTTTTTATATTTAAAAATTGCGTAAAAATGCTATAAATCATGATAATTGACAATATAAAATATGTTTTGAAAAAAATACAAAAAATTCCACTAATTCTTGAAGTGAATCTATCGTAAAAATACTATAAATCATGATAATTGACAAGAGAAAATATTTCAAAAATGTTGTATGTGGGTAGTATTATTATGCCTTAAATAGTGTCAAAAAAAGTACATGTTTGTGTTAAAAAAATTTACTCTTTATCCACGCAAACAATCGCTTCAAAAACTCGATTATTAAATCCAAAACATACCATTTATATTATTACGGGCCGCATTATATATATATATATATTTTTATTTTTTTTTATTTTTTTTATTATTATTATTTTTTTTTAAATTTTTTTTTAAGGAGCAAATTATAGTTTTACAAGCTGAGCGTAATAAAGGAAATAAAAAAAAAAGAAGAAAAGGCATACATTATAGAGATCCACCCATATTTAACTTGAAAATGTAATTAATAGAGCTGCCAAATGTTTTTAACTTATACAGTAAACCTCTATAAATTAATATAGGTGGGACCATGAAATTTTATTATTTTATAGGGATATTATTTAATCGATAAAATAATATTTATTAAATTAAAGAATGGTTTGAGATTTAACGAATGTTAATTTTGATTATATCAAAATCATAGTATCTTACTAATTTATTAAGGTATGTGAGATCTTTTAGTGATGGGTTAGTTCACCCACACACCAACTCGTTTCAATTCAGCGATTTTGGGTTGTTCATATGTAAAAAATTGAAGTTCTTGAAGGATATAATTAAGTTCTTGATTGGTTGTGTTGTTGAAGTTCTTTGTTGATTTGATTCGTGGTTCCAGGTGAATTTTCGAGTTAAATTTGTTGTATGTTGAGGGTACTATTGCTCCTAAGTGTTTGGGGAAGGAGCCGTTGAAGTTTAGATGGTTTAGAGATGAAAAACGAAGTAGAGAAATCGGGGATTTTCTGGGCAAAGGCTTGGGGCGCCGCGCCTGCCAGAGCGCCACAAAAGTTCCTTTGAACTTTGGCCTCTGGCGCGTCGCGCCAGCCAGAGCGCCACAGGCAGCCCTCTGAAGTTTGAGGGCAGCGCCCCGCACCTCTCAGAGTGCCAGGGACGCCAGTTCTCCTTATTCGTTCCCCATCTTTTCGTACTAGTTCCTAAGTGATGTACTTATGTTTCCTAGTTGATTCTAACACTCTAAGATACATCTAAACATCATGAAATCATCCATAAACATGAGATCATGAACCTTGAATCCATAATCCAATTCAAGAAAAGTTAAGATCAAAGTCAAAGAAGTTAAGAGTCAAGTCTAGAAGTTAAGAAGCAAGTCAAAGCAAAGTTTCTTAAAGTTTTCAAGAGTCTTTAACAGACGTTTTAACTTCGTTTTTAGGCTCAAGTTTCAAGTTAAGCAAAGCGTAAAGAGTTGAGTTCATTTCTCAGAGTTTATAAATGTTTTCACATTTGAGCAAGAAAGGGAACATCGATTCCAAGAGAGCTTTTAAGCTAAGTTTTGAGTAATTATCTCAATTCAAAGAAAGAGTTTTGTTTTTACAAACATATGAGCTAAGTATATTTTGGGAGTAGTATTGAGAACCGATATGGGGATGCGAGTTTATATTAACTCAAGTCTCCATAAATCATGTAGCCATCATGGGTAGAGTAGTGGATCCACTAAGTTAAGCGTTCTATATGACGGCAAAGTATATGACAGTTCTGGCAGCGTAGGCAAGACGTTGTATCACCACTTAGGCTCATAGTGGTGGTTGTCGGTTAGAGAACTCCCACAAAAGTTACATTACTTTTATATATAAGTAAAGTTGAGTTTGTTATTGCTTTATCTTTAACGAACTAAGTTGTTTACATTGTTTTACAAAGCTTTATATATATATGTGTGTGTGTGTGTGTCTTATTACTTTATATTGAGTTCAGTTATTCATGAGTTAAATAAAGTCAAGGTAAGTGTTTATTTGTACTCCTTTCAAGCTTAAGTTGTTGTTTAGCATTCCAACTCACATACTCGTACATTCAATGTACTGATGCCAGTTGGCCTGCATCTTATTATGATGCAGGCGCAGGTAACCAGGATCAGCATCCAGCACGTCGTTGATCCGATTGAGCACTCCAGAGTAAGTGGTGAGCCTCCTTGCATTTCAGAGGAATCTGTTATTTAGCTTTCCTAGTTTTGCTTTATTAGGATGTTGTGGGGTCTGTCCCAACATCCATCTCAGTATTATAGAGGCTTCATACACAGTCAGACAGTTAGTATTGAGTCTCTCATCTATGTATTTGCAGATACTTTATTTTGAGACATAAATTGCCATTTTGGCTAAGATGTTATCATTTAAATTATTGCATTGAGTTTATTCTGTTGAATTAAGTCTTCCGCTGAGTTAAGTAAACCAGGTCAAGGGTCCGCTTGGGGCTAGCGATGGTCTCTGAGTGCCGGCCACGTCTAGGGTGTAGGCTCGGGGGGTGACAAGAACAGGAGTGGCGAGCGAGATTCACTAGGAGAGAGGCGAAATAACAATAGTTTGCTATGGATACAATTAAATCAAACTATATTTATAACAATTAATTTGAATTAATAATTTGCTATTATATACAATTTTTCCTAAAGATAAACCAATATAAACTAATAAATTATTTATATTTTAATATAAACAGTGAACAAGTAAAAATAGAATTACATAGTTAGCCCTACAAGATGCTCGCTTAAAGCGGAGCAACACCATATTTTATGAAAAAGTTACTATATATAGGGAGTACACGTTTTCTTTTTCTTAAAGTTTGGTTCTACCAATTTGTTACTTCTACTTTTTACCTAAAAAGGATGAATTGATATTAAATAAAGATTTTATACAAATATATTTTTCCATTTGACTGCATAATGGTGATGATGGTTGATTTGATTCCAGTAACTTTATTTTCTGTGTAAAGTAGGAAAACTAGTAAAGGGTGCTTGAAATATTTTTATTTAGATTATCTTAAACAATTGTTTGAAATGAGGTTTAGTGCAAAGTATATTTCATCTGCTAGTTCCAAAATAATTATCATGTTTCGCCAATTATAAATGGAGGAAGTGAAGACTAAGGGATAGGGTCGGGCATAGTTTGATTCAATAAAAAATTCAAATGTTTTAGATATAATATGATTTGGATTTTTAGATTATGGATTGTACTTTGATTTTTTATTTTTAAAATTTATAGGTTTTTCATTGGATATTTAATTTAATACTACAGATTTTTGGATATTCAAAAATCCAAATTTTGTATGCCTTGTATTCAAATTTACCCATATTATTTGAGTCAAATGCTAATTGATAAGTGCAAACTCTAAGTGGTACCTTATTCGTTATAGTATTAAGTTGAATATGAAATAATATGGTACGGATAATTGGATGGACACAATCCTTATTAATAATAAAAATTTTTATATTATATATTTTAAGGAGCAAATTATAGTTTTACAAGCAAAGCGTATTAAAGGAAATAAAAAAAGAAAAGGGCATACATTATCGCGATCCACCTATATTTAACTTGAAAATGTAATCACAGAGATGCCAAATGTTTTTAACTTATCCTATTTCAATATCCACCTGGTACTTGATCATTTAAGTGTAGAAAAAAATAATACAGAAATGAGCCATAAAATTTAAAATAATGATATATTTGTATTCAAATCCACAGTAATTCAAGAAATACACAAATTCTCATAAATAATTATATCTTATACCCCCACTTCATTAAGATTGAGAGTTTTCGCTTAACTGATACTAAATCAATATCACATATTGTATTGATATCATTAAGACTGATAATTTTACTTAACTGATACTAAATCAATATATATATATATATATATATATATACACTATATTGGTATCATTAAGGTTTCTTGTTTAGAAATTATTCATTAATGAATAATACTATAAGAGTATATGTATATTGTTGTTTAGTTAAAGAAGTACAGTAAAACCTCTATAAATTAATATAGGTGGGACCATGAAATTTTATTATTTTATAGAGATATTATTTAATCGATAAATTAATATTTATTAATTTAAAGAATGGTTTGAGATTTAATGAAGGTTAATTTTGATTATATCAAAATCATTGTATCTTACTAATTTATGTATCATATAAAGTACAACGAATACATCAAAATCATTGTTTCTTACTAATTTCAACCTTGTGATGTTGGGATAATAAGAGCTTTCAAGATGTATTATTGTAACAAATTTTATCGTAGGATATTAGAAGACTATGAAGTGGGACAAATTGATCCAACAAAGATTAATGTTTTAGATGCTATCAATTTTGCAATCCCTGCTTGGTATTCAGCAAGAGACAATAACAAATTGTTTTCGACACTGTAAAATTCGTTTGGGGGATGCAATCTCAGAGAACTTGAATAGACCCACTTGTGAAAACGTCATTCATGAACTTGAAGTCATGATTAATGATCTCGGTTACCATAATAAAATGGATGTCAATAACCTTTTGGATTATCCGAGTGAAAGTGATACATGTTTAGAGGTTCAAATCTTAGAAGAAATTATGGATACCATCGGAAAAAACAATGTTGATGATGAAGTTGAAGATGATACTATACCTTTGGAACCAGTTACACGTAAGGAAACACTTATCGCATCTGGAACTCTTCACAATTTCATGGTACAGTTTGAAAAGACAACACTGGAGCTCTTGAATGCAATAAGAAAAGTTAGAGTGAGCTTCAACTAGATTTGAATTTTATGAAAAAACAGAACACAATTGAATCATATTTCATTAAATTGTCTTACATATATTTGTACTTTTAAAGAATTATTAATTTATGTTATTAATGGGTTCATATATTTATATATGGATCTTCTGAAAATATATTATCTTATCGAAATTGGTAATTTTTTCCATTGGCCCAAGTCGGGACCTGAGGAAATTATTACTTTAGAGAGATTATTAATTTATCGAGTATTACTTTATAGAGGTTTTATTGTATTACTAAAAATGGAAAGAATTTAAGTCAAAAATTGAATTACGAAAATACTCATTATCTATTAACTTATTTTCTTAAAATCATTGTTTTAAAAAATAATTGATGGGGTTTTGCTCTATACTTTTCCTTTTGTCATTGTTTGTGTTTATAGCATATTCATTATCATCTTGATGTAGAAATTGTCGGGCAACATTTTGTGTTGAACTCTTGGAACTCAAGAATTAGTGGTTGAAATCCAATTTTGATCCTCCACGATATAAATTAATCATCGAGCTTCTTTAATTTCAAATAATTTGTTTTTATAAAATTCAAAATAGTTTGCGAGTTAGTTTGAATAAATTATAAATTTTCAAATAATATATATTATTTTAAATAATTATTAAATGTTATAAATATTCAAAAATTGTCTCAAAAAGATTTTAGTTTTACTTAAATATTTGGTTAATTAATTTAGTTAATTAATAGTTTATATTTTTGAATTAATTAGTTTATAATTAAGTTAATTATTTTAGTTCGTTAAGATTACGAAGCTCATTAATTAATTAAAAACAATTCGTCTTATACCGAATTGAACCAATTGCCTCAATTTGATCAAAATTGTAATTCACGTGGTTATTTTTCTTAAGTCAAATTGACCACATTCTTGGTTTCGTTTTGAAGACCATTTTTCATCCAATTTTTAAACGAAAATTGGTCCATATTTCTGCCCATATGTTCATCACCAAACAAATCCCGCAGACCCAACCTCAATTTCATTCCCAACACCAACAGCCCAGCCCACTATCTCAGCCCACAACTAACAATACATACAACGGCTATATCAGTGACCCCTACGCTCGTCTTCCTCATCCGCAACCCAGAAATGCGTACCCCGCAGCGCGTGTGTATCAATCAGATCGTTTCGAGAGCAATCCACCTGTCGTAATCTCCTTGAATCAACGGCTCCTTTCAAAAAATCCGTTGAGGATTCCTACAAATTCGAGCAGGCAAGATTTTTTTTTTTTTTGAATTTCACATTCAATTTTCATCCATTCTTCTCCCAAAATCAGTCCTATTTTCCCTCTATATAAACCCATCTCCACTCCTCAATCTAGGGTTACGAAAAAGAGAATACAAAAGCTAAAATCAAAGAAAGAATCCATCAATTTCTTTTTAGACCTTCATTTCTTCAAATCTTTCGTCGGAATCCGGTGAAATTCCCGCTTGTGGTGAAGTTGCTGCTCCAAGTTCGTTTGTCTCAGTTCTCTGCCCATCAAAAGGTAATATTCGTTCCGGTTCATGTCCTTGTTTGTTCTTAATGTGTGGATTGTTTAACTCTTGACTGTGTGTGAGAGGTGATTAAGATTTAAGAGTGTTTGATTCGAGGATTCTTTTAATAATCGTTGATTCAAAATGGTTTAATACAATTGGCTTTTTAACCATACCGCTTTGATTTTCTTGTTCGCCATTCTGTGTTGATTTCCATGTTTTACTGCTCGTACCTGTTTCGAAAATGTACCCATTATTTCATATTGTTGCCATGTTGTGTGTATTTCAGTTTCATCTTGAGATATTGTAGTTGTTGCATTCTGGCCCTTGTCTTTTTACCCTTTGCTTGCTTGGATTAAGTATTTGAATTAGTACACTAGTTGTTCTTATATATGTTAAAGCATCTTTATTTAAATTTGATTAAAAAATGGATTAACAAACTGATTAATTCAAGTTTTGTTGCTTCATTTTTCTCTGTTCGAGTTTATTTTATCGCTAACATGATTAGTTGTGTTTTGTTGTTTCTCATCTGAAATCTGCTTACTTTGTACCCTTGTGGAATTCATTTTGTCATTGTTTTACTCTGTTTTCAAAATCTAAGTCTTTCACTTTATTTGCTGCTGATTGGAATCATTTTCGTTTAGGCGTAGGAGTTTCGAACTAATTAATACGATATGGTTGAAGTAGCCGGACATTTGAAAGATTCATATGAAGTGATTTTGTTCTTTGAATTACTATTAAAATCTTTCTTTTGGAGTATTCTTGATCACTGGTAGAATCTCTTTGCATTAGTTTTGAAATAATTGCTTAGTTCATTACTAAAGAGAGCATGCCTTAGCTTGCTCAAATGATTTTTCTGGCACATGCTATTCAAAATGTGTCTCCATGTTTAGCTGACCACAAAATGAATGTGCATATTTGGAGTAATTGGATTATTTTCTTAAAATTATTATTACAACTTGGTCATATCAATCTTGATGGTTATTTCATTGTTTTAGTGTAGGGTACAAATGTTTGTATAAGTTAGCATTTTTCCTTTGCTCATTTATCATACTCCCCTATCCCATTTTATGTGGCACTTTTCGGATTTCGAGATTTAAACAAGTTTATTTTTGACCGTAAATTTTTTATAGATCTTTTAAACATTTTTGAATTATCAATTATTCTGACTTATAATACTTATTACGTAGTTTACTAATATATAAATCTTATTTCAAAAAAATTGAAGATTCCATGCTCAAATTCCCGGTCAAACTTAAACCGTTTGACTCTTGAAAAATGAAAAGTGCGCATAAATTGGGACAAAAGGGAGTATTAAATAATCTCTCTTTTCTGCCTTAAGTTACAAAATGTTAGCTTTAAATAATTGATATAGTAGTTAGTCTATATTTGTCTTAAGTTATAGAATGCCTTGACTCTAATTAACTTTGTGTTTATTGTGATTCGTCCTCTTTAAACAAATATTTTATGTAGTGTTTTCCTTAAACAAATACTTTAAACACTCGCATCAGTTTGATCCATTTCTTTTAGATTAAATAGGTTCAATTTTCTCTTGTTGTGATTCCAACTGTGCTTTGTTATGACTAAGTCAGTGAATGTTGTATGATGCTATTTTACAGCTTATTATCCGATTATAGCATAGTGGTTTGAGAATGAAATATGTGTCCTCTTTACTTGCACACTTACATGCCGCAAAACTAATTTATTTGAAGCTAAATTTTATTTTGTTTGTGTCTGTGTTAAGAATTTTATTTTAAACTATGTATAAAAACATTTAATAAATTGTTTTCTTGTATAGTTGTTTACTCATTGAAATGTGCTAGAATAATTCCATAATGTTGATTCCATTTTCTAGGCATGTGTTGATAACCCGAGTCCCTTTTGGACTCCCCTCTTGCATTTCTTCGAGTTGAAATCTTTCGAGTCACCCCTTATCGATGTTCGAGTGAAAAGGGAACTATATGTCTTGGAAACAAGTATACATGATATACGTGAAAAAAAGACTGACATATACAGCCTGTATACATTTTGTATACATGATATACAGGTCAAAAATGCTGAAAACAGGTAGGTCTAAATAAGGAAATATAGGTGTTTGGAAGCTGATACACTGTATACTCGATACAGGAAAAATTTTGAACTAATTAATACGATATGGTTGAAGTAGCCGGACATTTGAAAGATTCATATGAAGTGATTTTGTTCTTTGAATTACTATTAAAATCTTTCTTTTGGAGTATTCTTGATCACTGGTAGAATCTCTTTGCATTAGTTTTGAAATAATTGCTTAAGTTCATTACTAAAGAGAGATGCGCCTTCCTCAAATGATTTCTCTGGCACATGTTATTCAAATTGTGTCTCCATGTTTAGCTGACCACAAAATGAATGTGCATATTTGGAGTAATTTGATTATTTTTCTTATAATTATTATTACAACTTGGTCATATTTTGATGGTCATTTCATTGTTTTAGTAGGGTACAAATGTTTGTATAAGTTAGCATTTTTCCTTTGCTCATTTATTATACTCGCTCTGTCCCATTTTAAGTGGCACTTTTTGGATTTCGAGATTCAAACAAGTCTATTTTTTACCGTAATTTTTTCATATATTTTTTAAACATTTTGAATTATTATCAATTATTTTGACTTATGTACTTATTACGTAGTTTACATTATATATAAATTTTATTTCAAAAAAATTGAAGTCCCATGCGCAAATTCCCGGTCTTGACTTTAATTAACTTTGTGTTTATTGTGATTCCTCTTTAAACAAATACTTTATGTAGTGTTTTCCTTAAATGTTGGCGTGTAAATCAAATTGGATTAGTGATCGATTTCTATGTTTCGTCGTAAACCTAATTGGTTATTTCAAATTACGTAAATCAATAATTCAAACACTCAATCGCATTAATTTGATCCATTTCTTTTAGATTAAATAGGTTCAATTTTCTCTTGTTGTGATTCCAACCGTGCTTATTATCTGATTATATAGCACTAGGTTTGAAAAGCTAAAGAAATATATATATGTGTCAGTGTTAAGAAACTCTTGTTAAATTGAAATGTGCTAGAATTCCATTTTTTTTTTGTATATCGAGTTCCCTAGTGAGGCAACGCCCAGGGCAGGTTTTCTCAGGTCAGGCGTTCTCGGGTCAAGCGAATCGAGTCAGGCTTTCTCAGGTCAGGCGTTAGGTCAAGCATTCTCAGGTCAGGCATGCTCATGTCAGGCGTGCATCTTTCCAATTTCAAAGATGTTAATGCCCATTTGAAATGAAAACCTGTGCATTTTTCCAATTTCAAAGATGTTAAAGCCCATTTGAAATGAAGGCCTGTTAGGTGTTCTCGGGTCAGGCGTTCTCGAGTCAGGCGTTCTCAGGTCAGGCGTTCTCAAGTTAGGCATTCTCGGGTCAGGCATTCTCGGGTCAGGCGTTCTCGAGTCAGGCATTCTTGGGTTAGGCGTTCTCAGGTCAGGCGTGCTCAGGTCAGGCATTCTCAGGTCAGGTGTACTCAAGTCCGGTGTGCTTAGTCAGGCGTGCTAAGGTCAGGCTCGTGGGTCAGGCGTTCTCGGGTCAGGCGTTCTCAGGTCAAGCATGCTTAGGTCAGACGTTCTCAGGTCAGGCATTCTCGAGTCAGGCATTTTTTGGTCAGGCGTCCTCAGGTCAGGCATCCTCGGGTCAGGCGTTTTCGGGTCAGGCATTCTCAGGTCAGGCTTTCTCGGGTCAGGCGTGCTCAGGTCAGGCGTTCTCAGGTCAGGCTTTCTCGGGTCAGACATCCCTGGGTCAGGCGTTCTCGGTTCAGGCTTTCTCAGGTCAGGCGTCAGGTCAACCATTCTCAGGTCAGGCGTGCTCATGTCAGACGTGCATCTTTCCAATTTCAAATATGTTAAAGCCCAATTGAAATGAAGTCCTGTTAAGCGTTCTCGGGTCAGGCGTTCTCGAGTCAGGCGTTCTCAGGTCAGGTGTTCTCGAGTCAGGCATTCTCGGGTCAGGCATTCTCAAGTCAGGCGTTTTCGGGTCAGGCGTTCTCGGGTCCGACGTGCTCAGGTCAGGCGTTCTCAGATCCGACGTGCTCAGGTTAGGCGTTCTCAGGTCAGGCGTGCTCAGGCCAGGCTCTCGGGTCAGGCGTTCTCGAGTCAGGCATTCTTGAGTCAGGCGTCCTCAGGTCGGGCATCCTTGGGTAAGGCGTTCTCGGGTCAGGGATTCTCAGGTCAGGCTTCTTCGGGTCAGGAGTGCTCAGCTCAGGCATTCTCAAGTCAGGCGTTCTCGGGTCAGGCGTTCTCGAGTAAGGCATTCTCGGGTCAGGCATTCTCTGGTCAAGCGTCCTCAGGTCAGGCATCCTCAGGATTAGCGTTCTCAGGTCAGACGTCTTTCGGTCAAACGTCCTCAGGTTCAGGCATCCTCGTGTCAGACATCCTCAGGTTAGGCATCCTCGGGTCAGGCATTCTCTGGTCAGGCATCCTTAGGTCAGGTATTCTCTGGTCAGGCGTTCTTGGGTTAGGCGTCCTCAAGTAAGGCATCCTCTGGTCAGGCATCCTCTAGTCAGGCATCCTCGGGTTAGGCGTCCTACGGTCAGGCACCTCGGGTTAGGCAAATCAAGTCAGGCGTGCTCAGGTCAGGTGTTCTCGGGTCAGGCGTTCTCCGTTCAGGCGTTCTCGGGTCGGGCGTTCTCAGTTCAGGCGTTCTCAGGTCAGGCGATCTCAGGTCAGGCGTTCTCGAGTCAAGAATCCTCGGGTCAGGCACTCTCGAGTCAGGCATTCTCAGGTCGGGCATTCTCTGGTCAGGCGTCTTCAGGTCAAGCATCCTCAGGTCATGCGTTCTCGGATCAGGCATTCTCAGGTCATGCGTCCTCGGGTAGCATTCCCAGGTCAGGCGTCCTGAGGTCAGGCATCCTCTGGTCAGGCATCCTCGGGTCAGACATTCTCAGGTCAAACATCATCGGGTTAGGCGTTCGCGGGTTAAGCATCCTCAGGTCAGGCATCCTCGGGTCAGACGTTCTCGGGTTATGCATCCTTAGGTCAGGCATCCTCGGGTCAGGCATCCTTGGGTCAGGCGTCCTATGGTCAATCGTCTTACGGTCAGGCATCCTCGGGTCAGGCATTCTCAGGTCAGGTGTGCTCAGATCAGGCGTTCTCGGGTCAGGCGTTCTTAGTTCAGGCATTCTCAGGTCAGGCATTAACAGGTCAGGCGTTTTCGGGTAAGGCATTCTCAGGTCAGGTGTGCTCAGGTCAGGCGTTCTTGGGTCAGGTGTTCTCAGTTCAGGCGTTCTCAGGTCAGGCGTTCTCAAGTTAGGCGCTCTCGAGTCAAGGATTCTCGGGTCAGGTGTTCTATAGTCAGGCATTCTCTGGTCAGGTGTCTTCAGGTCAGGCATCCTCGGGTCAGGCGTTCTTGGGTCAGGCGTTCTCGGGTCAGGCGTTCTCGGGTCAGGCATTCTCGGGTCAGGCATTCTCGAGTCAGCATTCTCGGGTCGAGCATTCTCTGGTCAGGCGTCCTCAGGTCTGGCATCCTCGGGTCAAGTATTCTCGGGTCAGGCATTCTCAGGTTTTACGTCCTCGGGTAGCGTTCTCATGTCAGGCGTCCTCAGGTCAGACATCCTCTGGTTAGGCATCCTCGGGGTAGGCATCCTCTGGTCAGGCATTCTCGGGTCAGGCATTCGAGGGTGAGCCAATTCTTTTGGGCGGCCATGGGTTCTCTTTCGTCTATGTCCATATTTCAGACTTAGACTTTTCTAGTTAGTTATTAGTGCATTAGTTTGGGGTTGTATCCCTTCTTGTTTAGACTTGTTGTACTTTAGATGTTTTTGTACATTGACTTTCAGGTTCTAGGTGTATTTTCCGCATTGTTTAGTTGTTAGATCTTTTGGAAGTTTATGGAAACTTTAGTCTTTAGCTATTTAACTTGCTTTCGGTTATTAAATGCTTTAGTTTTTGGTTTAGTTGTTTGGTTTGAGTTATAGTAGTGGTTCTCCCACCAGAGGGTTAGTGTGGTGTCAATCACGACGGTCTGAATCGTGACACATGTTCAAGCATTTTTGTATTTGAAAATATTTGACGGTAGATATCTAATTTTATACCTTATGAGTATTCCCTTCATTCCAAATTAGAAGTCATTTTAGCTTAAAAAGCTTATCACTTCACAAATTTAAGATCGAAGTTGATAATAATTCCAATTATATTCTTATATTAGAGTAGTAAAAAAAAATCAATACTGTTCAATACATAAAATATTTACTAATCAATAGGGAACTTTACATTATATTTATTATTCTCTTAATAAATAATATGAAAGAGCTAGTAAAATTAGATGAAGGAAATGACTTTTATTATCAGACAAATATAATGGCATATTTAAATACGGAATCATACTATACCACACACATTATCACGGAGGGATTACTATACTCCCTTCGTTCATTTGTACTTGTCCATATTTTAGATATCTAAATATTAAAAAACATTTAATATCTAATGTAATAAAGATAAGAACAACTTTCACATATAGCAAACACAAAAATTATATTTGTATGTTATAGTTATAGTTTGCATAATTGCACTCCATAGCAAACATAAATATGTATATTTCGCTATACATATACAAAATAAAGCAGTTGTATAATTTCGCTATACGTATACAAAAGAAAGCAGTTGTACAATATGCTTTGTTATACATATACAAAAGATCAATTGTATAATATGTGTTTGTATAAAGCGAGAAAGAAAGAAAGACAAAAGAAAACTAGACAGGGAAATATCGTATTTGTATAATCATAAGTGTATAGGATGAAAATATATGCATTTATATTTGTATATACAATTTTCTCTCGATTTTGTACAAACACAAAAACAATGTATACATTTGTGTTTGGATAAAGTGAGAGAGGCGAGATCTAAGAAAAGGGACAGAGGGAACGAAATATATGTATATATACAATTTTCTCTCGCTTTATACAAACACAAACGCATTTTAGACATTTACGTTTTTGTATAAAGTGAGAGAGGCTAGTGAGCGAGCGAGATTTGGGAGATTGGCGAGCGAGATTTGGGCTCAGGGGAGAGAGGGGAACAAAAATATATGTATATATACAATTTTTTCTCGCTTTATAAAAACACAAACACATTTTATACATTTGCTTTTGTATAAAAAACGAGTGAGGCGAGGGAGAGAACTGAAACATCTCGCACCTAGAAATGACTATAGAGAGTTTAAAATATGAAAATATTGATTTTTGGAAAGAATAAGGAAATTTGGAAATTTTGTTTAAGTTAAGAAATTGAGTTTTGACCATTTTCAAATGGCCATAACTCCTAGCTCAGGAGGAGTTCTTGATATGGTTGGAAAGCCCTTGGAGAGATCTTTCCAACTCCGCCGATATTGCATGATTTCCACATCGTATGAGTGAGAGACATGTTTTTCGAAAGTTGGGCTATTGGATTGAGGAAAGTCGCAATCCGAATTTAGGGAAGGGCAAAGTAGTCTTTTCTCTAATTAATTTCGTAATTTGATTTTAGGGATTTATTGGGGTAAAAAATGACTTAGTCAGTTTGGAAAATTGAGAAATATGCTTAAGGCTTGGAGAAGAGAGAAAAGAAGAAAGAAAGGGAGAAAAAGGCAAGAATTCTTCAAGATAATCCAAGCTTGCGAGTGAAATTCGTCGGGGGTGATCCCTATGAAGGTATGTGATATCTTTTAGTGATGGGTTAGTTCACCCACACACCAACTTGTTTCAATTCAGCGATTTTGTGTTGTTCATATGTAAAAAGGTGAAGTTCTTGAAGGACATGGTTAAGTTCTTGATTGGTTGTGTTGTTGAAGTTCCTCGTTGATTTGATTCATGGTTTCGGGTGAATTTTCAAGTTAAATTTGTTGTATGTTGAGGGTACTATTGCTCCTAAGTGTTTGGAGAAGTAATCATTGAAGTTTAGAGGGTTTCGAGATGAAAAACGAAGGAGAGAAATCAGGGATTTTCTGGGCAAAGGCTTGGGGCACCGCGCCTGCCAGAGCGCCACAAAAGTTCCTCTGAAGTTTGGCCTTTGGCGTGTTGCGCCTGCCATAGCCCCACAGGCAGCCCTCTGAAGTTTGAGGGCTGGCGCCCCGCACCTCTTAGAGCGTCAGGGACGTTAGTTCTACCCATTCGTTCCCCATTTTTTCGTACTAGTTCCTAAGTGATGTACTTATGTTTCCTAGTTGATTCTAACACTCTAAGGTACATCTAAATATCTTGAAATCATCCATAAACATGAGATCATGAACCTTGAATCCATAATCCAATTCAAGGATAGTTAAGATAAAAGTCAAAGAAGTTAAGAGTTAAGCCTAGAAGTTAAGAAGCAAGTCAAAGCAAAGTTTCTTAAAGATTTCAAGAGTCTTTAGCAAATGTTTTAACTTCGTTTTTAGGCTCAAGTTTCAAGTTAAGCAAACAGTAAAGAGTTGAGTTCATTTCTCAAAAAACTATAAGGGGACTAAGCATTCCCAAAGAGTTTATAAATGTTTTCACATTTGAGCAAGAAAGGGAACATCGATTCCAACAGAGCTTTTAAGCTAAGTTTTGAGTAATTATCTCAATTCAAAGAAAGAGTTTTGTTTTTACAAACATACGAGCTAAGTATATTTTGGGAGTAGTATTGAACACCGATATGGGGATGCGAGTTCATATTAACTCAAGTCTTCATAAACCATGTTGCCATCATAGGTAGTAAAGGATCATACTTTTTAGATGACTCATTAAAATGCTTTTAGCATAGACTAGTGGATCCACTAAGTTAAGTGTTCTATATGACGGCAAAGTATAGGACAGTTCTGGCAGCGTGGGCTAGACGTTGTATCACCACTTAGGCTCATAGTGGTGGTTGTCGGTTAGAGAATCTCCCACAAAAGTTATATTACTTTTATATATAAGTAACGTTGAGTTTGTTATTGCTTTATCTTTAACGAACTAAGTTGTTTACACTGTTTTACAAGCTTTATATATATATATATATATATTGCATGTGTCTTATTGCTTTATATTGAGTTCCGTTATTCTTGAGTTAAATAGAGCCAAGGTAAGTGTTCATTTGTACTCTTTTCAAGCTTAAGTTGTTGTTTGGCATTCCAACTCGCATAGTCGTACATTCAATGTAATGATTTCAGTTGGCCTGCATCTTATTATGATGCAGACGCAGGTAACCAGGATCAACATCCAACACGTCGTTGATCCAGTTGAGTACTCTAGAGTCAGTGGTGAACCTCCTTGCATTTCAGAGGACTCTGTTATTTCGCTTTCTTAGTTTTTTTTAATTAGGATGTTGTGGGGTATGTCCCAACATCTATCTCAGTATTATAGAGGCTTCATAGACAGTCAGACAGTTAGTATTGAGTCACTCATCTATGTATTTGCAGATACTTTGTTTTGAGACATAAGTGGCCATTTTGGCTAAGATTTTATCATTTAGATTATTGCATTGAGTTTATTCTGTTGAGTTTTAAGTCTTCCGCTGAGTTAAGTAAGCCAGGCCAATGGTCCGCTTAGGGCCAGCGATGGTCTCCGAGTGACCGCCACGTCCAGGGTGTAGGCTCGAGGGGTGACAAGAATGGGAGTGGCGAGCGAGATTCACTAGGAGAGAGGCGAAATAGCAACAGTTTGCTATGGGTACAATTAAATCAAATTATATTTATAGCATTTAATTTGAATTAATAATTTGCTTTTATATACAATTTTTTCTAAAGATAAACCAATATAAACTGATAAATTATTTATATTTTAATATAAACAGTGAACAAGTAAAAATAGAATAGCATATTTTATTACATAGTTAGCCCTACAAGATGCTCGCTTAAAGCGGAGCAACACCATATTTTATGGAAAAGTTACTATAAATAGGGAATAAACGTTTTCTTTTTTCTTAAAGTTTGGTTCTAGCAATTTGTTACTACTACTTTTTACCTAAAAAAGATGAATTGATATTAAATAAAGATTTTATACAAATATATTTTTCCATTTGACTGCATAATGGTGATGATGGTTGATTTGATTCCAGTATATTTATTTTCTGTGTAAAGTAGGAAAACTAATAAAGGGTGCTTGAAATATTTTTATTTACATTATCTTAAACAATTGTTTCGCTAGTTCCAAAATAATTATCATGTTTTGCAAATTATAAGTGGAGGGAGTGAAGACTAAGGGATAGGGTCGGGATGGTTTGATTTAATCAAAAATTCAAATGTTTTGGATATAATTTGATTTGGATATTTAGATTATGGATTGTACTTTGATTTTTTAGTTTCAAAGTTTAAAGGTTTTTCATTGGATATTTAATTTAATACTAAACATTTTTGGATATTCAAAAATCCAATTTTTTTATGCCTTTGTATTCTAATTTACCCATATTATATGAGTCAAATGCTAATTGATAAGTGCAAACTCTAAGTGGTACCTTATTCGTTATAGTATTAAGTTGAATATGAAATAATATGATATGGATAATTGGATGGACTCAATCCTTATTAATAATAATTTTTTATATATATATATATATATATATATTACTGAATATAATAAGTGGGAATATCCACTGCTTAGCACATGACAAGTGTTGGATGATAAGTGCTTGATAGTGTTGTACATTCTTCTTTTATGTTTGTACCTTTAAAATTTATAACATTGGACAATTTAACACCATTAATTACCTACTACTTTATTAGCCAAAACGTTTGACCTCATTTGGGCCCATTTATTATTTATATGTTTTCAATTTTCAATATATGTTGTCTATCTAATTCTTTTTTTCAACCTTTTATTACAAACTTCTTGAAATTTAATTACCTATTTAATACTCTCTCTATGCACTTTTAATTGTTATGATTTCCTTTTTAGAGTCAAACTATAAGAATTTTAACTAATATTTTACAATGTGTTTTTTCATCATATTCATAGGTAAAAAATTACAATTTATAGTACTTTTTGTATAGATTTTGCATATTTAATTTTTTTTTTAAAAAAATTGAATCAATACAATCTGATTTAACTTTAAAAATTAGTCAAATAGACTTTTTAAAAAAGCGCAACATGACAAATACAAGTGGACGGAGAGAGTATATTTTAGCTACAAAATATATTAGAGGTACAACTTTTTAAAAAAATTAAATTTTTATTGCGTTGACTCTTGAAATCTTATCATTGTCATATGAATTTGAACAAATTATATATTATTAAAAGTTACATAAAAGATGCTATAAATCACAATAATTAGCAATGAATAATATTTTTAAATCATATAAGAACTTTGGTTGACTAATTGGAATAGAATAAGTAACATGTACTATTTGAAAATAACGTCAAAATTTCTAGAATTCACAATAAATTAACAACTGAAAATATTTATGATTA
>NC_064284.1:11388657-11423373 GCF_019186545.1 Solanum stenotomum | reverse complement strand
ATATAAATAGATACATAAAATAATACTAGATACCTATAACAAATACATGAAATTAATGCTAGATACTTCTATGATACATATGAATGTACTTGCAGGACACTCATGTATCTAAGTGTTTAGTTTGTTGGATACATCATATATTGATATAAACACATCAAATTAATGAATTTATTATTTTAAGAGTAATAATTTGAAATTAATCAAATTGCATTGCCAAGATATACATATTTTTATCTTATATTAATAATATTAATGAATTTACTATTTCAAAGAATAATAAAATGAAATTAATCATCTATGTATTTTGAAAATCCTCAATTACTCCTCTAATTAAGGAAATCAGTTCCAACCAATTAATTTAAATAAATAAATTTTGTATCTTAATTTTAAAATTCGACAGATACTGCATGTATCTTATGGATTTAGACTCATGTATCCTAAACATAAAATATGGTACAGGAAGTAATATTTGAAACAATTGAGAATCGTAATAATTAAGACCTAAACTAGTTGAATTTATGTGATTTGCCTTTTTTTTAATCAGACTAAAAAAAATAAAATTAGAACAAATAAATTAAAATAAAGATGTACTCAGTAATTACCTTCGTCTGTGTGCCCCTGTTCAGGTGATGATGATGGTGTTCCCATTCTCCCCGTCAGGATTTTTGAATTGATAGCTTAAATAGACATTCGCGTGGTACATATTTAGGGATTACATACCACGCACCCTCCAGCGTGACAATCTTCCGTTGATGGATCTGATATACACTGCACCATGGCATACAACTTCTGATCGAGACAACGATAATAGTGTAATTTCATCAAAACTTTAAGCATATATTTCAGATCATTTGTAGCTTTGTGTGCTATAAACGATCCGATAGTAAGATAGAGACGGTTAAGAAGTCTCATATCGATAGAGGGTGGGAAATTGGTCTCCTTATATGATCTTGAACAAACTTCTCTCATGAGAGATTCTTCTTGTCGGATCGCACCAAATAATCGCCTGTTATTATTTGAGCGTCTATATATGCAGTTTTGGCAATCTCTTTCGATGAACTTTATCGTCGTCGGTTTCTCCTACACTTGGTTTTGCATTGTACATTAATATGATTTTTGATCCTCTTCCTAACTCCTCTTGTTATAGCTATAATATGATGCTCCATCATCTTTAAATATATAGATGTCGTCCGTATAAATATGACTTGGTCAATAGGAAACCACTTATTCCTTTCTCCACTCAATATACCAATCAGTCAAAGTTATATATAACTAGGGGTATATCAACTCTAAATAACAAAGTTAAGGAGTATTTCGACCTTTTTCCTTTTATTAATTACTAGCAAGTTTTTTCTCGTCTAACAACTCATGTCCTAGCTACTTCGTTATATATAAAAGATTATACACGAGTTCACACAAGATATTACATATTTAGGGATCAAATGCTTATATATCAAGTTGATTTTCTGTGCCTTGGTCGCTCTTCCAGTCTTTTGTTTAGGTTGTTAGACGGAGAAAATGATCAAAATGATCTTTTTAACGCATGAATAAGAAAAGAGTCTGATATACCCCATTATTTAGAGTTGAGGGGCATAAAATGCGTTTGTATTATTATTATTGTTTTACTGTTATATTAAGGACTCACACATATCTCTTTTTTTCTAATGGAAGTAAAAAAGAATAATTTTAATTTTTTTTTTTAAAAAAATATAATCTGTATAGGGGTATGTTTAATCATCCTCACACGTCTTATTTTTTTGACTTTTTTTGTTTCAACGACTAATTTAAATTTATTATTTTGATGGTCAAATTTATTTATGTTTCACTAATTTTCTTGTAAAATTTATTATAGATGTGCCAATTTTTTTTACAAATACAAAAACTAAATTACAATACAGTCACGAGAAAATAGTTTTAAATTATAGTATAGCCACACAAAACTAGTTTTAAATTATTTTCTTTATACTAAAGAATAACTTATGTATAAAAAGATTAAAATATATTTTGAACTCTCCTAAAAGGATCATATATACCTTGAACTCTCCTAAAATGTTTTTAATGTATAACAAATGTATTCATTTTGGTCTGTCATATATTCATATAAATAATTGAAATGATTCTTAAAGTTTAACAAAAAGTGTTCATTTCGGTTTATCTTAAACTTAATAAATTAATAAGAAAAAAATGTTAAATTTAACTTTGAACCCAACATGCTAACAAAATTTACCATTATTGTCTTCTTTTTAACTTTAAATAAAAAACCTCATAAAATTTAACACCATTTTCTCCTACAAAATTAATTATTTTTCCCTCTCCTAAAATATTATACCAATTTCTTTTTATAAAAATTATGTTTTTTAAATTTTATTATATCACCCATATGTCTTTAAACAAACAAGCATGGCAAACTCTAGAAGAAAAGGGTGAAAGTGGCAGAGGACACCGTCACGTTAGCCTAACTAAGAGGTTGGTGGGGCCGTGGGGGATTCCGGATTTCATATAAAGCTTTAAATGAAACATTAAATTCACAACCAATCTATGATTTGATTGAATGGTAAAATTAGTCGGAGATAATATTTCAAATGGTTATTTAATTATGAGTTTTTTTCTTAAAAAGTCACTGAATTTTAATTTTAACTCAAAAATCACTCAAGTAAGTGTTTTTTTTTTTATAGAAAATCATAAAACTTTGATTATTAACTCAAAAGTCACTCAACTAGAAGTGTTTTACTTTACTATTTAATTTATTTTTTCATTAATATTTACTAACATAAAATTAATTATTAAACAAATTTTAAGAAATAAATAGATATTCATTTAAATAATTTAGTAAGTGATGACATAAAATGACTACTCGATTTGTATCTAATTATTTATTTATTTTTTGATAAAAAATAAGAAACCAAGAAGAAAGATAAGGAAATGATGGACTCTGTTGTGATCTTTAAGCTAATCTGCTTTTGAAATCATATTAATCCAAATAACTAAAAATTGTTTGCAATTTGAGGGGTGAATAGTTTGGCAGTAGCGAAATGTTTGCTAGTAAAATATCTTTTTATTTTTAGAAGTAAAAATTTTTATGTTAGTAAATTTTAATGGAAAATCAATTAAATAGGTTGATTGACTTTGTAAATAAAACACTCATAGTTGAATGACTTTGTAAGTAAAACAATCATTGTTAAGGGACTTGTTAAAAATTAAAGTTCAATGACTTTTTAAAAAAAGAATTCATAATTGAGTGACTTTTTGAGGGAAAAAAATTTTCATAATTGAGTGACTTTCTAAGTAAATATTCTATAGTTGAGTGACCATCTGAGATATTATCTCAATTAATTAGATGCACAAACTTGAAAGAAAACTTGGAAAGTATTAGAACAATATTAAGAAGTCGTGTATGTTCTTCCCCCTTATGGATTGCAAACATCAAGAGCATGAGGTGAGTTCTAGTCGTCATAAATCTAAATCCGATAGTTCAGAAAGGTCATGTACAACCTTCTCTTGAGGTGAACAATGTTGAGCATCTGAAATAGGATGCAAGAGCATTTTTGAATGCAAAGAAGGATGGAAACCAAATGACTAAATTATTTTCTACAAAAGAATTGGCTTCAACTAATTTGAATGTTGGCAAGATTATGGAAAATACTGCCGTTGAAGTTCATATTAATTCTACTAATTTGATCGATGAGTCAATTATCGAATTGAGGCAACAATTATCTCAAAATAGAGTTGTTACAAGTGAGAAATCCAACTTAGCTATTGTTGTAGCTACTCAACTTTCTTCTTGACTTTTATATTTTTGCATTATATATCTAAGCATTCTCATTTCTAGTATCATCATAAAATATATGAAGTTTTATGGTGATCTAAAATACCTAATTTTCTCTAGTTCTTGTTTTCTTCACGTTTGTTAATTAGTAGAGGTTCTTTACTTTATTAGTATTTGATAACGTAAGTCCTAGGCCCCCTTGTTTGTAATTGATTATTCGTAAGATTTTTTTTATATATTTTTAGTAAAACAATGCTAAATACTCTGTCTAGTAATATAAATCGCCAAAAAGAAAAAGAAAAAGAAAGAAGAAGTAAGGAACAAAACAGATTGGGACAGGTTAAAGCTTATATAAGTATAGGAATGACAAGCGGTTGCGCGGCAAACCCATGTAAATTCCTACGTAAAAATCCTCCGAGACAAATTATCCTTCAAATCTTGTTTTGCTTTGAGGGTGAGAATTTTATAAAGAAAAAAATGATTTTTTTTTTTCAAGTCATTGAAAAATTAGAGACTATGCGGAAGACGAGAGGAAGATGTTGGGATAGTAAACAGAGATCCTAGTAAACATCATTCACTTTCAACCTTAAGATTGTGAGTTCGAGTCAAATCTTAGAGCTGCCAAGAAGAATAAAAAAGAAAAAGATTATGCAGAAAACCAAATAATTATGTTTGTTAATGAAACACCTTCAGTAGTTGTTTGAGTTGTTGCAACTCCATGAAGAATTTCATAAAAATGTCACTAGATAAATCTGGATACCTTAGAATTTTCCTGCGGATTAATAAAATATTTTCTCTCTCGTTGCCTGCAGATATTTCTATCAAAAATAATATTTCCCACAGGTAATATATTCTAAAAAAATTCATTTCTGTACGAAAATCTCTAGTTATTTTATGCGAAAAAAATTAACATGGGAAAAATAGAGATTTATTGTGATTCATAGCCAATCAGTACAAGTATATAATATTTAAAATTCACCAAGTAAGTTTCCTTCCATGTCAAGCAACTGAAGTAGTCGTCCCCTTTCCCTCCTCTCTGCAAAGATTCAACTTTATATAGGTTAGATGAAACATCAAATAGTTTAAGTTTGACCAAGAATTTGCTCATAAAATCTTCAAAATTTTTGAAATGAAATTTATATATATGTAAACTACGTAAAAAGTAATACAAGTCACAATAATTGACAATTCAAAATATTTAAAAGATATATGAAAAATTAACGATAAAAAATAGACTTGTTTGAATCTCGAAATTTAAAATATGTTGCATAAATTGAGACATGAAATATTGTTTTCTTTTAAACCAATAATATTAATTTTATGTTACCTCTCTCAGCTCTTCTTCTACTTCTTTTCTTAAGGTAAAGGCAAGATCCTGTCAATACAACGGCCAGCAGTGCTATAACACCTGTGACGATACAAATAACCGTGGTATTCCAAGTAATTTCCCCTGAAAACACAAAATAGCTTGTCAAAGATTAATATTTTAAAAGTTTTTTTTCTTTCTAAAAATGAAGAGAAGTGCTCAAAACATTGCTTCTAAATTTAGCATAAATTATTAGTTTCATTCTCAAATCATTGACAGCCTTCAAAACATCATTTTACCTGACTAACTAAATTTAAATACACCAATCTTGCAACATGAATGAAATACACCTCTAAATTTTCATCAGGAGTGTTTTCATCACTTCTTTTGACTTTTTATTAAGTGTCACATATTCTACCAGAGTTTGAAACCACTTGTTATATCATGTGACAGTTTAAAGATATATGTGAGTGTATTTATTTACGCGAAGTTCATAAATGTTTTCACTTTTCAATAATTCTCTCTTAGAAAAATGATCTTTTTGAAGTAATTAGTTTAATGTGAAAGACGCGGGAATATATGAGGCCTCCATATATTGATTCTATGGGAAAATTGTTTTTTTTTCTTCCATTTGACTTCATAAACAACCTCCTAGAAGTAAAATCACTACAGGCAACTTAACGAGTACTTTTTCAGTTTCAATTTGTTTGTGCGATTAATTTTTTATTTGACACAGTTCAAGAAAATAAATAAAATTTTAAAATTCTATAATTTTAAATTAAAGATAGGTAGAATAAGAGATGAATATAGGATTTCTAGTACATGAGTGCACTAATAAAAAAATGTATTAAGAGGGAATTGAACCCTAGATAATATTTATACCAAATTTTAAAAATATATACATAAATACCTAATTTTACTGAAATCACAGATTCACATAACTTATTTTAGCATCTGAATTAGCCCCTATGTGGAGTATAATAAATTAAAATGCTCTTTGATTTTGAAACATTAAAGTTTTAAACATATCTCCTAGAAAGTTAAAATTAAAGAGTAATAAAAAGGAGGATGATTTTTATGTTAAGTTTGCCACACGAAGGCTTGAAGCTCAAGCGTAGAGATAGAGATAGAGAATTGGGAAAATATTTTCCTTTTCAAAATTATAGTGCTAGATCAATGATTATCTCTCTAACTAACTCAATAACCACCTCTAATCAGTTAATTAAACAACTAACTAATACTGATTTTAGCACAGAACTAATGTTGTAACTTTTTCAAATAGACTAAAAGGTGGAATGACCTTGGAGACCCATGTATTTTGCTTTATTTGTCAGTTGAACCCTCTAACTCATCACTTTGCTAACCAAACCCTAGAATTCATCAGAACACAATATTTTAAATCCCCTTTGACCATTGACCAAACTTATGTGATATTAATATTGGTGAGTTGGAAATAAGCGTGATTACACGCGCTTGAAAGCAAGTTAAAACAATATTTTACTTTAAAAAAAATCAATTTAAATAAAAAAAAAGATTCATCTTCTTTAACCCTCCTTCACCCACTCACCCACCCATCCAGGGGCGGATTTACGTAGGACGAAGGGGGTTCATCCGAACCCCCTTCGTCGAAAAATTACACTATATATATAAGATTAAAATTTTAATATACGTGTATATATATAGTACTGAACCCCCTGAACATACACCAAAGGCATAGCTCAATGGCGTTGGGGGTTCAGGAAATTGCTCTACTGCACGCGAGGTCGCGTGTTCGAATCCGGGCAGAGGCATTTCTTTTATCAGCTTATATTTTAGGCGTTTAATTTATTTAAAAATATAATAATGCAATCAGAAAATGATGTTTAGTTCCAAAAAATTAAAACGCTGATTGGGAATTTAGGATTTATTAGTTTAATCCCTAATTATAAAGTCAAATATTAAAAAACCCTTTTCTTCTTGATTCGACAGTTTAATCCGACCCGTTTATATCCGATTCGACCCGTTTAATTTATTTGTGGATATTATTTACGTGATTAATTTTTTTTTTGAACCCCTTGATGAAAATCCTCCCTCCGCCACTGCACCCATCCACGACTTTCTTCTTCTCCACCAACCCTCTCTCCTCTACCCCTCACCACAATTCATCTTTCTCCAGCCCATTCTTCTTTCTCCTGACATTCACTCTTCTCGGCCTCTTTTTTTTTTTATATACAAATCGGTAGCCTCAACTTCTTCTAAAATTTTCGTTTTTAAGGTTTGAAAAATATTATAGTATCATTATTTTATTAGATGGTTTCAACGAGGAGATGTGGATAATGTGAAGGATGATTGTGACTATTGAAAATTTTAAAACTCCATTGATAAGCTTCAAAAAGCTTAAAAAATAATAAATGGATCTTGTGAATTTGTAAAATTAATTAAAAAAAATTGATTGGGGTTCATTGAGTTTGTGTTGGTGAACTTGTAGTTGAATTTACAAGTTAGATCGAGAAGAATTTGATCTAATGGGTATGGATTTATTGCTCAATTTGTGACCAAATATGAAGAAGATGACTATTTGAAAAGTTTAAGAAACTAAAAATTGATCTATTTGATTTTTTATTTTTTTTAGCACTTAATTGCATACGTGACACTAAAAAATGATGTGGAATTCCACGTGTAATCGCGTCCATTACACACACACTGACCAGAGGAGAAAAGAACTTAAAATGTTGTGTTCTGTTGGGTTTAAGGGTCTAGTTGGTAAAGTGATAAGTGTGAGGGTTCAACTGACAAACGGAGCCAAATACAAGAGTCTCTTAGGTCATTCCACCCTAAAAAGAAAAGTAATCAAGACAAATAAATTGAAACAGAAATAGTAAACGAGAAAATCTTATATATATTTTGAATAATTACCTTGGTCTTTGTCCCCCGGTGTGGGTGATGGTGGTGGTGGTGCTCCCATTCCCCCTTCATCTTTGCCTCCCGATGTGGGTGATGGCGGTGGTGGTGCTCCCGTTCTCCCTTCCTCAGGATTTTTGAATTGATAGCTTAAATGACAGCTTTCATGTACAACTCTACATTCACGTGGTACAGATTTAGGGATTACAGACCGCGCACCCTTCAGGCAAGCACGGCAATCTTCCGCTGACAAATCTGGTATACACTGCACCATGCCATACAACTTCTGAGATAACGACAACGGTGTAATTTCATCAAAACTTTCAGCATATTTGAGATCATTTGTAGCTTTAGGGGTGAGATTATCAAACATTGCATCTGAAATCCCTTTAACTTGTTTCATCCATGAAAAGCTTTGATCTGAGTTATACACGATCCAATAATAAGACGAGACATTAAACGTGGACGCAAAATTAGGTATACTAGAATAGCGTATCAAACACTGATCATACAATATAGTTGCTTGTTTCTTAAGCGGACATTCACGCTGGATCCGCTCACTTGCCACATCTATGCAGTTTTGGCAGTCTTTAGGTGCAACGTCTCCTCTACAGAGATACAATCCATGAACTCTATCGTCATCGTTTTCACCTACACTGGGTTTTGCATAAATGGAATTGCTAGCATTATTGTACAATAATCTGTACAACAATCGGTTAAGATTGAACTGAAATTTGCTTCCTTGTGCATAATCACTGGTTGTATTTGGACAATAGCTTGCCATGTAAGTGATCTCTTCAGGTTTGATGCACACAAGGATGTTTGAGAGAACAAACAAGCATATTAGTATCGAATTCATTTTTGATTTTGGATCCGCTTCCTAATTTCTGAGATAAGTATACTTAGTTTGGCTTGTGAATTTGATTTATAGATGAAATATATATGATACTCCATCCGTCTCAAAATTCTTGCAGCTTTCCAGGAAGTTTCCTTCCTAATTCTATTTATTATTGCTATATATATAGTACTCCCTCCGTTTAAAAAAGAATGACCTCTTTCTTTTTTTGGTAACGTTTTCATTTCAACTTTCCACATGGCATATTTAAGGCCACAAGATTAAAGGATAATTTTGTACATTTAACATAACTTTAATTTAGGACTACAAGATTCAAAAGTCTTTTTTATTTTCTTAAACTTTGTGTCAAGTCAAACTAGGTCATTCTTCGTGAAACGGAGGGAGTAGCAAGTTTTGAATTTCTTCGACTTAACGACTAGGGAAAGAACTAATAGGCCCTTTAGCCTTAATTGTGTTTACATGCCCTTGTGGAAAAACCTTACACAGTTATTGCAAGTAAATTACATTAGACAGATATTTAGGGATCAGTGTAACAAAATAACTAACATATAGAGTGAAATTTCACAAGCGGGAATTGGGGAGGATAGAATGTACAAAGATCTTAATATTATCTCGTGGAGGTAGAGAGATTATTTCCAAAAAACCCTCAACTCAAGTGTAGGAAATTTAGGTATACAAAATGAGTCAATAAAGAAAATATAGCAAGTAAGAAAAATATTATGATAATCGAAACACACTAAACAATATATTAGGATAGACTATTGTAAACAATAATAAACAATGAGAAATATCAAAAATAAGAACTACAATAATACAATTAGTACAATAACAATGACAAACACCGACCACCTTAAAATTGTGTTTGCTTTTAAAATAAAAAATAAGACATGGCCATTAATTTTTCATTCATCACCATTTTTCCCTCTTTCAGTTGATGACCGACTATTATATAAGTGTTGACCATTATCACGTGGGCGTAACATCTTACTGGAGGAATAATCATAGAAGTGATCCTTTCCCACTTCGATCGATAGTTTTTCCTATTCGAAATGGTTTGAATCGGTGGCATTTTATTTTCCACATAAAATAAGATTATTTGATAATCAATTAATATCATCCAAATAATGCTTGGTCCATTTTTTGATTCATTTTATTTGTTTCCTCGGTTTCTTTTTTACTTGTTATGTTCTAAGAAAATAGTAATAATTAATATTGCGATGTTATCACACTATTTTTATTATTTATCAATTGATGTTTAGGTTATGTCTTGAAAATGATTTGAGAAATAAGTAATTAATGCTAGGGTAAAAAAAAAAAAAATTAAAAATTATCCTTTTCTTATATGTGAAAATGCCAAATAAAAATAAAAATTTATTTTTGAAATAGTGAACAAGTAAAAATTATCAAATATTGTCATTAATTGATCTGCATCAATTTTATATAAAAAAAGCTTGGTGAAATGAGAGATATAATGAATATATAATTTGGTCTTTGTTTCTGATAATTCATCTCCTTTAGTTCTAATCTCCTTTGAATGCTTTCTCCACTCTAGTTCTGATAATTCATCTCCTTTCAATATGTCCAATAACTTGCAAGACCAAAAGTCTCCAATTATGAATAATTACATACTCTCTCTATTTCATATGAATTGAATTTATGAGGCAATGCATATTTATTAAAAAAATATTTAAAGACATAATTTAAATCATATTTTCCAATATTATCCTTTGTAAAAATTATAAATATAACTTTGTAGGTAGTGCAATTTATCTTCTAGAAAATATCAAAGAAAAAGACAAATATGAAGAAAAAAAATTCAAACATCTATCTTGAACTTTAAATAATTTAAAGACTCAAAATTTCAATTAATATGAAATAAAGGTAGTACCAAACACAAAAACATAATGTCTTTTTTTTTCCGACAGTCTCAACATCATCATTGAGAGTCACAAATTCACTAGCCAATTATAGTCAAAGTTCAAAATGAAAGATCCTCAAACGCTTCGAAAATCAATAAAAAGAAAATTAGATTGAATAAATATGGCAAAATATTAGTCCATGGGACAAGAAAGTCCGTGAAATTAAAGTTGGTTGTTGAAGAGTATTAATTGGTGTGTAGGGGACTCATCCATGGCTTATTTTCTCTTTGCCCAATTAGCTTTCTATTCTTGATGGTCAAGAAATCCAATGTACCGTAGAGAATACATTTGATCAAATTACCTTTATATCTATATTATGTGATATACAAAGATAAACAAGAACAAAGTTTTCCCCATTTTTCTTCTGTGTTATTTACTTGTGGCCATAGGCTGCTGAGCACACAGTGGTAGAATCAGAATTTTCGTGGCCATAGGCTAGCTGTTGAGTATGCAGTAGCTGAGTCAGGGTTTTCATTAAAGAGTTTTAATGTTTGTAGTAAAAAATAATTATGAAGCTGGTAGGGCTTGGACACACAATACCTACACTAAACTTTTAACTTGTGTCAAGAGGTGTCAATATATATATTAAATCAAAATTTGACTTTTATATACAATATAATTTCTAATGAATGAGTGTTGCTTGACACCTCTTGAACAAGGTGCATGGCTTCACTGAGCACGGGCCAATATAATAAAATTGAAAATTTAACTATCCTAGGAAGTTAAGAACAATTAAATAAATCTTCATAATTAAGTATAAATATGTTTATATATAATCTGTTTACTTATATATAATATAAATATGAGAGTATTTTAGAATATAATTATAATTTATATATTTCCCTTGAACTTTTCGATCTAAATCTTTTTTTTAAGATCTTTCATTAAGTTTTGAGAATTTATTATCCAACACTACTTATTTCTAGTACCAAGTACTAATAATAAAATGAATTCTTAGAAATTTATCCTTGATCGATCAAGGGCAGAGAGGGGTTGGTTAATATTTTTAATTAAAAAGTTCACAAAATATTTAGTTCGGAATTCAATTTGTTCGTCCGATTATGATTATATATTACCTTGATACTGTTATAAAAAAATCATAAATTATAAATTCCTCGAAACGAAATTCCCGAGTAATTTCCTAGGTATATTAAAATTCCTAGTAAATTCCGAGACAACTTATTCTTCAAATTTTTAAATTAAAAAAGGTGAAATTTTCCCCTCTTTTTATCTTTTCAAGCTTTATATTTCACTTGATTGGAATTCCTAGTTTTTAATATACAACAAAAAGTGTTCATTTTGGTCTTTCATCCTAAACTTAATAAATTTATCAAAAAAAGGTGTTAAATTTAACTATAAAATGGCTAACAAAATTCATCATTATTGTCTTCTTTGTTAACTTTACAAAAAGAACTTCATAAAATCTTACACAATTTTCTCAAACAAAATTTATTATTTTCTCTTTTTTAAAATATTATTTCAGTTGCCTAATACATATTTTTGAATAAAGCAAGAGAAAATGCTCAAATAGTAATTTTTGTTTGAAAAAGTAAAGACAATAATGCTAGAGTACTTTCTTTGAAGCATTTCAGATTTACCGCTTTTATTATTTCCAATTGTAAGTTTTTGTAGGACGCCTTTTATTCTTTCGAATCCAATGGAAAAACTAATGTTAGTATAAATTGGTCACCATAACAATTAGTCGTCTTTGCTAGGGAGCCCTTTACCCCTGAAACTTCCCGACGTGACGAACACCGGATAAAAAACCTAAAAAACAAATAATTACAGAATAGTTAAAACTAGTACAATCCTTTTATTATTACCTACCAAATCCAATGTGGAACAACAATATAAGAATTAGCTATAACCAGATTACAAAAGTTTATTCAGTTTAAATCTCAATGTGTTATTATTTTATATATATATATATATATACGCGTATATCCTTTTTAGTATTGTAGTATGAACAAAACACCCAGCAGGAAATGTACACACATTAAATAGTGTGTGAGTTATTAATCTTGTATGATAATCTCTGCAATAACTTGTCTGCAAACTGAACGACCCACCCCTTGTGGAAGAATTGACGACCCTATAATGGTTATCGGGGTGATGGAATTGATAAAGTGACATCGTTAATGGAACACAGTTGATCATTAGATTGAGGCACAGCTGATCTCATGATAATTCGCCCAATAGAAAATGCAGGTTGTGGAAGTGTACTTGAGTATCGTTTTCCAGCATAATAACTACACAGGACATGGTAGGTCTATCTGCTGGATCTTGTTGAACGCAGAATAATCCGATATGGATGCATTTTGTTATCTCAGCTGTCACACAAGACCGCGATAAGCAAGGGTCCATCAGCTCTAATCCATGCTCTTCACGCCACAACATCCACGCCTGAATTTTGAAGATAGTGTTAGGATGCTTCATGCAAGTTGAAATTGACATAACCAAAAACAAAAAAAAATTAAGGAGACTCTGACCATATTCGTAAACATAGCTATTGTTCTTCCTTCCACTTACTATCTCAAGCAACAGAACACCAAAGCTGAAAACATCTGATTTAGTCGAAAAAAGTCCCTCCATAGCATACTCAGGGGCCATATATCCACTGCAAAAATGGCAGAAGTAAGAAATGGTTCTTAGCATCATTCATACAGTACAATGTTGTTTTAAATAGTACCAACAGATTTTTGCATCATTTTACTAGGTTCCAACAACTCTATTTGTATTGGCTTCTCGTTGATTTCCGCTAAACATCTTTGCCATTCCAAAGTCTGATATCTTGGGGTTCATATCTTTGTCCAGTAAAACATTGCTAGATTTTAGGTCCCTATGAATGATTCTTAGTCGAGAATCCTCGTGTAGAAACAGAATGCACTTTACTATTCCTTTAATAATGTGGAGACGTTGTCTCCAATCCAGAATCTCATTTTCTCTTGAATCTAGAAAAAGAAAGTATGTATGAAGTTAGTGAATTAATTGCTTCTTTGTAATATACTTATATGTGAAATAAGTAAAAGTCAAACCGAAGAGGAAGAAGTCCAGGCTTTTGTTGGGCATGAACTCATAAATAAGCAATGCTTCATTTCCCTCTAAGCAACAACCCACCCTCACGAGATTTCTGTGTTGTAATTTGGCCATTAAGACAACTTCATTCTTGAACTCTTTCAGTCCCTGACCGGACGTTCTAGCCAGCCTCTTTATTGCAATTGTTATGCCATTGGATAGTGTACCCTGGAATGTTATACACAACATAAGACTCCTCTAGCAACTACATTCACTATCATTGGTTATGACAAATGAAAGGAATTGTTACCTTGTACACAGGACCAAATCCACCTTCTCCGAGCTTGTTTTCTTCAGAAAAATTTTGTGTTGCCGCTCGAATGAGGTCTAGTTTTACAACTGGAAACTCACTGGATCTCCCCTGATTTTCTGAGCTAAAATCATCATTCTCATCAAGTGGTTCTCCCATCATGTGAAGCAATTGAATTTCTTGACTCTATTCAACTTTTGATTGGTTAGCTGAAACTACAACTATTTTCTTTTCAATTCAAAACACCAATATTTCTTTTACCTTTCTCTATTCTTCTTATTACAAGGTAAATGCAAGTTCCTGCCAGTAAAATAGCCAAAAGTGCTCGTATAACACATATAATGATACTAATAAGCTTTCTCTTTGAAGTATTTTTGCCTGAAAAAAAAAAAATAGTTGGTCAATTGAATGCTGAATTCAACCATTACCCTGTGAAATATTTAAGTGTGTGTGACGATCTTATCTACAAGTTGATATATGCACACTGATAATAGTGTTTTTGTTTGTTATATATGATCTTAGAAACCGATCGAGGTGTCTAACATGGATGTAAAATTAGGTATATTTGTGAACTCTCAAGAAGAAGATAGGTTGAAGAGCAATTCTGTTAGTCTAGAACATTCTTGGAGAAGAGAAGTAGAAATTTCATATGAACTTTATTAATTCCTCACTGTAGAGGATCTGTACCTATATATACAATTAAGAAAGGAATCTAATGTAACTACCTCTAACTAACTCTTTTCCATCTAATCCACTAACTTCTAGTATTTACATAATGACCCCTAGAATACTAAGTAACACCATCTTTAATACTCCCCCTCAAGTTGGTAGGAGTGAACAAATTCAATACTCCAAACTTGGACAACAAATACTCATGTTGAGACTTTCCTAGACCCTTAGTCAGTACATCAGCCTCTTGTTCTGTTGTATGTAAATACTCAGTTTTAACTAAACCATTCTGAATTTTCTCCCTTATAAAATGACAGTCCAACTCTATGTGCTTTGTTCTTTCATGTAGTACTGGATTTGTTGCAATCTGTCTAGCAGACTTACTATCAGTATAGATAGTAGCTGGAGTTACAATCTCTACGTGTAGTTCCTTAAACAACTTTGTTATCCATACCACTTCAGCTACTGCACTTGCCATGCTCTTGTACTCAGCTTCAGCTGAACTCCTAGAAATAGTACCTTGTTTCTTGGATTTCCATGATATTAGAGAGTCTCCCAGTTTAACCATGAATCCTGTAACAGACCTTCTGGTGTGTAAGCAAGCTCCCCAATCTGAATCACAATAGACCTTTAACTGTTTGTTATTTTTGCTGGAAAACAGTACACCAAGCCCTGCTTGGCCTTTGACATACTTCACCACCTTAATAGCAACATTGAGGTGTGACTGTTTTGGTTGATGTAGAAATTAGCTCAGAGTTTGTGTAGCAAAGGCTATGTCTGGCCTGGTGACATTGAGATACAATAACTTTCCTATTAGTCTTCTGTATACAGCTGGATCCTCCAGTAGTTTGTCTTATTTTCCTGTACCATTTATTTCATCATACTCTTTTGTAGTTAATTGAACATAAGGATCAATAGGTGTAGAAGCCGGTTTAGCCGCTCTAAGTCCAGCCTCAGAGATGATTTCAAGAGAGTATTTCCTTTTATGCATCACAATCCCTTCATGTGATCTAGCAAACTCAATGCCTAGAAAATATCTGAGATCTCCGAGGTCCTTCATCTTGAAGGTAGCTTGTAGAACTCTTTTAGTCTATTGAATAAGACTAAGATCATTGCCAGTAATCATTATATCATCAACATATACTAACAATATTACCAAAGATGTTCCAATTTTCTTGATGAACAAAGAGTAATATGCATGGCTTTGAACAAATCCCAATCTGATAAGAGCATCTGTTAGTTTCATATTCCATTGTCGAGGGGCTTGTTTCAATCCATATAGGGATTTAGTGAGCCTGTACACTGGTTTCTCCCCTTGCACAGTAAATCTCTTAGGTAGTTGAAACCCCTGAGGAAGAGTCATTTACACTTCATCAAAGAGGTCACCTTGAAGAAAAGCATTTGACACATCCATTTGGTGGACATGCCAACTCTCAACAACAGCCAAAGCCAACACACTTCTGATAGTAACCATCTTGACCACAGGTGAGAAAGTTTCTTGATAATCTAGACCCTCTCTTTGGTTGAACCCCTTAGCAACTAGCCTAACTTTGAACTTGTCTACCTCACCTGATGCATGATACTTAATTTTGAAGATCCATTTGCAGCCAATGGGTTTCTTATGAGAAGGTAATGGTACTACAGTCCAAGTCTGATGTGTTTCCAAAGCTGAGAGTTCAGCTTGCATTGCCTCAACCCACCTAGGATCCTGGCAGGCCTCTTCAAATGTAGCCGATTCTACCTCAGTACCAAAAGTAGATAGAAAGGCCTGATAAGAGGGAGACAATTTACCATACCCAACAACCTTGTCAATAGAATATAGGGGCTGGATAGGCTTGAGATGAGTTGACGCAACATAATCCTGCAACCATAAAAGGGCTTTTGAACTCCTTTGAGATCTCCTAACATAAGAACCCCTGGGAACTGACTCAGGAACCACTGTAGGCAGATCAATGACCTCATCTGATTGAACAACATCAGTGGAAGGTACACCATATAGTGGAGTAACATCAAATGGAATGTAGAAAGTTGGAAATAAGTGCCAGGCAGTGAAAGGAGAAGCTGCAAAGGGAAATGTGGATTCCCGAAACTCCACATCTCTGCTAAGAAAGAATTTCTTGTCCTTGAGATTGTAGAGAATATAACCTTTAGTAGTAGTACTGTAGCCCATGTGAACAGCCACCACACTTCTAGATTGAAACTTATCATGAATGTACATGTTCTTTGCAAAACACAAGCAACCTAAGACTCTCAAATGTTGAAGAGTAGGTTTGGAGTTGTGAAATACTTCATAAGGAGATTTTCCATGTAATATAGGAGTTGGCAACAAGTTAATGATGTAAGCTGCTGTGAGGACACAATTACCCCAAAACCTGATAGGGATATGACCTTGAAATCTGATTGCCCTGGCAATCTCAAGAATGTGTTTATGTTTTCTCTCAGCAATACCATTTTGCTAAGGTGTGTGAATACACGTCCTCTGATGAGTAATGCCTAAGCTGGTAAATAAGTTGTGACATTCAGCATTCACAAACTCAGATCCATTATCAGTCCTAATAGTTTTCACCATAGCATTGAAATGAGTTTTAACAAAAATGAGAAAGTTTTTCAAAACTACACAAACATCACTCTTTAGTTTTATTAGGAATATCCATAGCATTCTGGTACAATCATCTACTATAGTAACAAAAAATTTGTTGCCATCATAGGTAGGGGTGTTAAAAGGCCCCCAAACATCAATATGTAGTAATTGAAAAGAACATGTGGACACAGTAATACTGTTAGGAAAAGGAAGTCTATGTTGCTTGGCGAAAGGACAAATGGTGCAGCTGTGGAGATCTTTAGAGCATTGAGTAGGGGAAATAGCAAGTAGACGAGCCAGAACACTGGAAGAAGTGTGGCCTAGCCTTTGATGCCATAACAGTGACTGAGATTCTGTTGAAGAAGAAATGCCACCATGTGCTAAGTGAGAAGAGCATTGAGGGGTTGTTTTTATAGGTGAGTTGTGATTTAGCAGAAGGTAGAGTCCAGCATGCTCTCTACCAATCTCATTCACCTGCCCATTTGAGAGGTCTTGAATGACAACAAAGTCAAGAAAGAAACATACTGCACAATTAAGATCTTTGGTAAGTTGTGAAACTGACAGTAAATTGAATTTAAATTCAGGAACTAGGAGAACATTGTTGATTATGTCCTTAGGAGTTACTCGACAGGAGCCCGTATGTGTAATTAAAGTTGTTTCACCATTTGGCAACTGAACACTTCTAGGCTTATTATCAGGTAGTTGGTGTTTATTAGTAAGCATTTCTGAGTATGAAGTCATGTGATTTGTTGCCCCCGAATCTACAATCCAACCTGTATAAGTTGAATCTACTATGAGAGCAGTTACATTACCTGTTGAAGTGTAGTTTTCCTGAGCTAAATTAGCACTGGAATGTCTTGATGAGGATGTTGTTGCTTCAGTGCCTCCCTGAACATTAGACTGACCAAGCATATGTAGGATTTGATTATACTATTCATGTAACACAGTCATACCTTTGTGATAGTCAGTATGGTCATTGTGTCTAACACCTCTTTCATAATCAGACTGTTCAGTGTATCTAGAGCCTCTTCCATGTCCCTGAGTTCTTGGAACCATGGGATTTACTCCTCTGTTATAGTCTAGATCATCATCACTAATTGCATTATGAGCAGCTGGATATGACCTCCTATCATTAGAGGCTCTACCTCTCCTTTGGAAAGTGTTGTTAGGGCCTTTCTTCCTCTTTTCAAATCCAGATGGATACCCATGCAGCTGATAACAAATTGCTTGAGTATGACCTGTCCGTTTGCAGCAGTCACAGAATGCATTTTGATCATAGCTAGACTTTGGCCTAGGCACTGGGGCTGACATGTTACCAATAGTGAACATATCACTTAATTCAGAACAATTAGAACTACTGGCAGTTTGAGAGATGGTACGCTGGCTTTCTCTCTCAATCAAAAGTGAATAAGTCTTGTTCAGGGAAGGGAGAGGTACCATCATTAGAATTTGTCCTCTAGCTTGTTCATATGAATCATTCAACCCCATAAGAAACTGAAGCAGCTTCTGATTATGCACAAACTTCACAAACTCACTTGAATTCACACAGTCACAACTAGGAACAGGAGTTATGCTATCATATTCTACCCATATTTCACGCAATCTAGAGAAATATGCAGAGATCGAACTTGTACCTTGACTGATAGTTGCAATCTCTTTGTGCAATTGGAAGATGTGAGATCCATCGACTTTATCATAGCGTTCAGCCAGATCTTTCCATACAGCAGAAGCATTTGTAGAGTAGATGATCCCTCCAAGTAATTCCTTTGAAACGCAATTCATGATCCATGATAATACAACTGCATTGCAACGTTCCCACTGGTTCACCAAATTAGGGCCATATAACTCCTTTTTGCAAGAACCATCAAGAAATCCAAGTTTATTCCGACCTATAACTGCAATTTTTAACGCTCGACTCCATACAGAGAAATTATCGGCTCCAGTCAATTGAATTGAACTGAGCAAAACACCAGAATTATCAATGGTGTGTAAGAAGAGAGGATGATTATGACTCAACTTTTCTAGTAGCTCATTGTCAATGGTTGCCATGTTCTTGCTACTTCGAGTAGTTGAGGCAGAGATCCGATCACCGCTCTGATACCATGTGAACTCTCAAGAAGAAGATAGGTTGAAGAGCAATTCTGTTAGTCTAGAACGTTCTTGGAGAAGAGAAGTAGAAATTTCATATGAACTTTATTAATTCCTCACTGTAGAGGATCTGTACCTATATATACAATTAAGAAAGGAATCTAATGTAACTACCTCTAACTAACTTTTTTCCATCTAATCCACTAACTTCTAGTATTTACATAATGACCCCTAGAATACTAAGTAACACCATCTTTAATAATATTAGAATAGCGGACCAAACACTGATCATACCATATAATTGCCTGTTTGTTGAGCGGACATTCGCGTTTGATCCGCTCACTTGCCATGTCTATGCAGTTTTGGCAGTCTTTAGGTGCAATGTCTCCTCTACAGAGGAATACTCCATAAACTTTATCAGGGTCTTCTCCTTCACTGGCGCATTTATATAGATGTTATTGCCAACATTATTGTGTAGTGATCTGTACAGCAATAGGTTAAGATTTGATTGGAATCTGCTTCCTTCTGTATACTCATCGATCATCGAACAAGAGTGGTGTAAGGGCCTCATATGTGCTTTAACACACACACAAGCAGTGAGTGGAGCAACAAAATTAGAGTTAATGTTTTGGTACTGCACAAACACAAAACCTGAACTGATGCCATTCTTTACTAAAGTAACTTGCTGTGTGAATTATGTCTAAAGTAATCAAAATGATAGGAGCAGAAGATAACTCTGCTCGAAACTACAAGAAAACTCTATTTCTCTGATGGTTTAATGGAGAAATAAGTTCTTCGAAAATAAGGAAAATGATTTCTCATCCACACTCTGCAACGCACCTTTTTTTCGTTACTATTTGAGCAAATAAGGAAAAAGTTTTTTTTTTTCGAGCAAGCCTCTTATCTTTCAAGTCGAATACAAGAAAAAATAAGTAAGGACCCCACTTATTTTTCATGAACTTTTTTTCCACAAACATTTTCCTTCCCTCCTTCCTACCAAATACATGTTTAGAAAGTTATTTATGTATTAATTTTATATTATGTTTATTTTGTAAAAAGAGTAAAAATTATTCATTTATTAATTTTATACAATGTTTGGTTGTATTTTGTAATTCATATTAATTTTATATCATGTTTGGTTTGTAAATAGAATAAAAGTTAGTCATGTATTAATTTTATATAATGTTTGGTTGTATTTTTGTAATTCTACATAACTAATACTCACATAATTTATGAGGAAATTTATGTATAGTTTTATGTGAGGTAGAAGGTGGAATAAGTTATGAGGGTATTAATTATACATGGATTAAAATAATAAAATCACATATTTACCTCTATGTATGATTTTTTTTTCTCAAATTAATTATACAAAAATTACTACCTGGACTCAGAAATTTCTGGCTGATTAATTCTTATTATAATGGTAAGCAACAAGGTCTTTCAATCCAACAAAACTTGCCTCTTATTAGAAATGTTTGGTCATAACACGACTTTTAAAAAGCTCATTAAAAAAAAAACTGCTTTCGAAAAAGTTTTATTATTCTGTGTATTTTTTAAAATTATATATTATTTGTTCTTTAAAAAAAAAAAGAGTTGGAATCTTTCCATCAAATTAAATATTCAATAAACAATAATTTATGTCTTGTAATTTCTACCTAACTAAATACACAAATAATACCTACATAACTAATATTACTAAATAATAATTTATGTCTTGTAATTTCTACATAAATAATATTTGCATAATTAATATCTACATAACTAATACATGAATAGCTAAAATATGAGTAACTAATCCTGCATAAAATAATAGAGAAAAAAGCCCAAAATAGTCCCTTATATTTGGATTAAATCATCCTTCATTTCTCACATGAAGCAGTAATAGTCTCTCATATTTGCAATATTTGCCTATTTTTTAACATTGATTTTGTCCACAATTTTATTTATGGAATGTTCAACCATCTTTTGTATATTTAATAGAAACAATAAATTCATGTGAGAAAATGTGAAAGGAAGAGCACCTTGTTTTGTTCGGTAGAAATATTATTACAGCTAAGTTAAATTAAGAACACTTTGACATATGACGTTGCAAAAAAAGAAAAATTTATCCTATTACACATGAAAACGACGTGATGAACCTCTCGATTTTAGCTGTAATAATATTTTTGTTAAACAAAACAAGGTATTCATCCTCTCTCACATGGAGTTGTTATTTTTACTAAATATATGAAAAGACAATTGAACATTACATACATAAATTATGGATAAAATCAATATTAAAAAATAGGCAAAAGTTTAGGAAGGACCAAAAGTGCACAAATATTGCAAAATGAGAGATATTACTATTTTTTGTGAAAACTCAAGAATAACTTTGAGTCTTGACCCAAATATAAGAGACTATTTTGAGCTTTTTCTCTAAAATAATTCATAGGTTCCCCTATAACTTATTCATGTATTACGAATATCTACACAATTATAATCCGTAACGTTAACTAAACGACCCCTTAATAGTAACAAGTCCAAGGAATAATTGGTCTAACAAGTCTAGATTGAAAGTAGCATCACTAGGGAAAGAAGCAATAATAAGCGCATTAAATGTATGTGATCAATTAGGTGATAAATTTCTTCAAAGCTAATGAGAAATCAAGAACTTGTAGAATTTGTACTTTTTTCTATCTTAAAGATGCACGTAGTAATAATAGTATATATGCTTTTATAAATTCTTTGTAGTATTTCTTTTCTTGCTAAATTTATAGAGGTATATTTTAGTTTACACGTGTCTCAGTTTCTCTTTTCCTTGATGTGTTCATGAGCGACTCTATTACAAAGCTACTAAAACAATGGTTACATATTGTTAGATTGGAAGAGAAATAAAATATTTTTTTTTACCTTTTAATTTGGATACCATTGCAATTGAGAAGTAGAATAATTTTTAGTTATTCTTTTCTACGTGGGTACCTCTTTGTTGCCCTAATTATATCCTAATAACAACTAAGTAATATGGATTATATTTACTTTTTTCATTATTTCTTTTACTATTTTTAATCTCATATTATTAAATATTCTGAAGTCTAACCAAACCTCTAGTTGTGCACGCAAATTTTTTCATAAATGATTTCATAGGAGGTTTGTCCCAAAAATTGCAATTTAAGAGGAGAATGAATGATTTCCAGGGATTTTTCATCTATTTTCGATTATGTAGAGATCAAATATTTATTATCTAGGGAGTATATGTTTTTCATTGGGGTAGTTGACAGGTGGAAAAATTGTATAGTATACTATGTGTTTGTGAAAATTCTCAAATGAACTTTTTGGGCTAGGATGACTTGACTTTGATACTATGTGTTCCATATAATTAAGACTTTCAAGTAGGGTTGTTTATCTTCGGTTCGGTTTTGAGGATTTAGACATGCTAAACTGTTATAAAAAAAGACACCTCTTCTCTATGCGCCTTAGAAGGAGATTATTTATCTTTTTGATTTCAAACTTACTTTTGTTATCCTTTAATTTTTTTTGACCTTTTGGCTCACGTCTCCTTTTTAACAGACTTTAATGTGGATCACTTATGTATTTGGTAATTAAATATTACCTCGTCTCTCGTATTTGCCTACATTAAAATCTAATTACACAACCACTCACCCATTCAGCAATTAACCATCATCCAGCGTGATAAATTGTATTATCTGTTGTTATAGTGACATCACGATCATTGTATTTTTGGAAATTGGAAAATTTGGATTTATATGATCCACGTCCTGTATATTCATGGAAGTCATGGCGTCTACAGTCTATTCATGGAGAAATGGTATTTGATACATGCAGAGTGCACACTGATCATTCAGCCATAACTCCTATTGGTAAATGATTTTCTTTGAGGGTGTGTGTCAAAACTTAAACGACATTCGATATTGACCATGACATCATGTAGTATATGATTATGATTTAAAGGCTTTTAATGTGAGAAAAGGTGCCTTCAAATAGATTTTCTAGGAAATTTGGCTTTACAGCATGTAATTAACTCATACCTTCGTCTTCACTCCCCTGGCTGGTCGATGGCGGTACACTGCTCATACCTTTGTCTTCATTCCCCTGGCTTGCCGATGGCGGTACACTGGCATAGAAGAATGAATATAGCTCGTACCTTAAATTGCAGCTAGGAAGTAGTATCCTGACTCCACGTGGTACCTTGGCAATGTACAGAGAGAGGTTACGGATTCCAGAAAAAGCAGTTTTCAGGCAAGTGACACAATCTTCAGCTGACAAATCAGGTAGACACTGAACCATGCCATACAATACTTGAAACGAGATAGTTAAATCAGAATTTTCAGCATATTTCAGATTGGGATTGATGGTAATAGCTTGAGTGGTAAGATTATCAAACATTGCACTCAAATACTCCATAAATTGTTCTGGCTGTGAAACATTTTGTGCGTTGTACAGGATCTTAGAAAACGAGGTGTTTAACATGGACGCGAAATTAGGTATATTAGAATAGCGGACCAAACAGTCATCATACCATATGTTGCCCTGTTTATCGAGGGGACATTCGTGCAGGATCCTCTCACTTGCCACGTCTATGCATTTTTGGCAGTCTTTAGGTGCAACGTATCTTCTACAGAGGAATACTCCATGAACTTTATCAGGGTCTTCTCCTTCACTTACTTTTGTATAGATGGAATTTCCACCATTATTGTATAGTGATCTGTACAGCAATCGGCTAAGATTTGATTCGAATTTGCTTCTTTCTGTATAATTTTTGGACATTGAACAAGAGTGGTATAAGGGCGACATCTGTGCTTTGACACCCACAAGCAGTGAATGGAGCAACAAAATCAGAATTAATGTTTGCTTACTGCACAAACACAAAACCAGAACCGACGCCATTTTTGACTAAACTAACTTGCTGCTTAAAACTAATCTAAATGATATGAGCAGAAGTTGACTCTGAGCGTTACTATAAGGACTGGAGTCAACCGTTTGAAACTACAAGGAGAGACTATTTCTCTCATGATTTGTTGTTTTTTCTATCGAAGAAAATTGTTGCCAATCAAAATTTTTGAAAAATATTTTAATAGGGAAAAAAAAAATTCTTGAAAATATTATTTTTGAAAAATATTTTAATTGGGAAATAAATTTCTTGCTAATTATGTTCCAACACACCTTATATACAAATGCATTTAGAATGGAGAATTTTTTTTATCCCTTTCTCAGAGTTCTCACCTTTTTTCACTCACTTGATGAGTTAAACCCAAAATTTTAGAGTTGGAGTTGAAGGATATTTACTATCCAAACAACACCTCTTATCTGACAAATCGAATACGGAAAAAAAAGTAAAAACCAATTATTTTTTATGAAAAAGTTTTCCACAAAACATTTTCCTTCCTACCAAATACACTCGTCAATAGGCACTTGACAGTGACAAATTAAGGGTGTATTTGGTATGAAGGAGAATATTTTCCATGGAACATGTTTTCTTGAAAACAAATGGATTTCTAACTTATTTTTCCATGTTTGGTTGACACAAGTAGAAAATATTTTTTAATGTTTGATTGGTGATTCTAAAATCCGACCTTGAGATTTGACCCAGGTCCTAACTTGGACTTTTGACATGAAGATTTTTTCAAAAACAATGATGGTGTCGCGCAGGGGGAGGGCGGCGGCTTGGGGGTAGGGATGGCGTAAAAAATGAAATTTTTAAAATTTGAAATATTTTTCAAAGACGATTTTTAAAAAAATTAAAAAATATTGATGGGGGTGACCTAGGTAGGGGTAGGGGGTAGGGTGGGGTTGGCATTAAAAATGAAAAAACAATTAAATTTGAAATATTTTCCAAAAACACTTTTTTCTTAAAAATTTTTTTTGATGGGAATGGCCTAGGTGGGGTGGGGGTAGGGTTGGGGTAGGCAAAAAAATGAAAAAAAAAATTATTTGAAATATTTTCCAAAAACAATTTTATCTTAAAACCTTTTTTTGATTGGAATGGCCTAGGTGGGGTTGGGGGAGGGGAGGGGAGGGTAGGCGTGGAGTTGGCATAAAAAATGGTTTTTTTTTTAAATTTGAAATATTTTCCCAAAACATTTTTTTCTTAAAAATTTGTTTTGACGAGAATGGCCTAGATGGGAGGGGGGGGGGGGTAAAAATGAAAAACTTTTAAATTTGAAATAATTTTCAAAAACAATTTAAAAAAAAATTGACGGGGATGATCTGGGTGGGGGTGGCATAAAAAATTATTTTTTCTAAAATTTGAAACATTTCTCAAAAATATATTATTTAAAAAAAAAAAATGTTGACAGAGGTGGCGGGGGAGGGGGTTGACCTTGGTGGGGGTGGCAGGGGGAGTGATGTAAAAAAATTTAAATACTTTTCAAAAGCAATATTGGTGGGGGGGGGGGGGGGGGGGGGGGGGGGGGGGGGGGGGGGGGGGGGGGGGGGTTAGGGAGTAGGGGTGGTAGAGATTGGAAAAATCTTAAAATTTGAATTTATTTTCAAAAAGTATTTAAATTTTTAATTTTTTTGTTTAGGGAGGGGGGGGGGGGGGTTGGTTTAGTGGTAGAGATAACAAAATATATTTGAAATTTTAAGAAAAAATAAATATTTGATGAGTTAGAGTTTTAGCAAATGTTTTCCTTAATTTTGGAAGGGAAGTCATTTTCCTTAAATTTGACGAAAATGAGTTGATTTAAAAAATATTTTCCAAACATTTAAGGCCAACCAAACATGGGAAACTGGAAAACATTTTCTGGAAAATGTTTTTCACCATACCAAACACACCCTAAGTCTAGGAAGAATTGGTCTAACGAGTCGAGGCTGAAAGTAATAACACTGGGGAAGAAGTAACAAGTAAATCCAGATTTAGCCTTTGTTAGGGAGCCTTTACCCCTAACGTGGGACTTTTCGGCGCAAATTTGAATTTAATCGGATTTTAATATGAATATCAAACACTGAGTGAAAAAAAAAACAAGTAAATCAATAACTTGTTGAATTTGCATTTTATTTATTCTTCAAATATATGATTTTATACATTCTTTTTGGTATTTCATAGGGAGTGTTAGGGGTGTACATGATTGGGTTGGTTCGGGTTTTTCAAATATCAAACCAAACCATTTGTGTAAAAATTTTAAATTTATAAACCAAACCAAACTAATAAAATTTGGATTTTTTCGAATTTTTCAACCTCGGGTTGGTTCGGGTTTTTCAAATACCAAACCAAATCATTGTATCGAATTTTTAAATTTATAAATCAAACCAAACTAATAAACCTCAAATTTTTTCAGATTTTTGGATTTTTCCGGTAAAGTTTGCATACAAACATATAATTAACTTGTGGTTCAAATATTTCTTTAGTCCAAACAAAATACAATTATCTAAGGTGTTTCTTAAGAAAATAACACAAAATATGATATGAGTGATGACACTAAAATATTCAATAAAAAATAATAATGAAATCATCATAAATATTGCAAAGTCATAATGAAAATGATCATAATTTAAAAGTACTAAATCATGTTTAAATAAGTTTAATAAGTATTAGTTGCATTACTAAATATTTAAGGAAAATTAAAATTAGATTATGTATTTTAATTGTCTAAACCAATGTAAAACTAAAGAACAAATATTCAATATTATTGTCATTGTTAGTGTTGAATTGATTTTCTTTTTGCATTAGTATTAATTTGATTTTGATTTAAGTTTTATTATAATTATCAACATCTATGAATTATAATCTTTATTGGACCATTCCGAACTCTAAGTTTTAAACTTGAAATAATATATTAAAAGATAAAAACTATGAAATGGTATAAGAAATATTTTACAATTATATCAATGTAAATATTTTTATGTATAAAATAAAATTTTAAAATTACATATATAATGTCGGGTTGGTTTTTTTTAGTTAAAACCAAACCAACCCAAATATAGTCGGATTTTTTTTCTCAATACCAAACCAAGTCAAACCAAACCACTAATTAAATTTTTTGTTCGGTTTTCGGTTCAATTTTGTATACCCCTAGGGAGTGTATTTGTAATGTACGCATGTCTCAGTTTTTCTCTTTTCCTTGATGTCTCCCTGGCCCGACTCTATTACAAAACCACTAAAGCAATGACTTTGAGCTTCTTTTTTTTTAAATAGAAAAGGATAAAAAAAAAATGTCCTTCAATTATGTAAAATAAATAAAAATGCCCTTAGCTTATGATTTGGTCTAAAAATATTTTTGCCTTCAATATGTTGGTCCTTATTGTTATTTAATGGATCAAAAATATCCCTTTTAAAAATAAATATATTATTTATTATCTTTTTAACACATTCTTTTTCTAATAATATTTTTTTAGTTAGCAAATGTTTATCTACTTCAATTCAAAAAAAAAAAAAATTCCTTATTTTATTAAACCGTTATATAAATAAACATTAATGATGGATTTACTATGATCTTATAGATATGACATATATTATCCATTAAGTACATGAAGTTATTTTATTTTAATTTATAAAAAAGAGATTAAGAAGAAAAAAGTTATTTCTTACATTTTTATTTGTCAAAGTGATTTTAAAAGAAAGAAACAAAACTATGATTCTTTAATAATATTTTTATTAGGAACAAGATGTGTTCAAAAAAGAAAAAATAATAATGTATTTATTTGAAAAATGACATTTTTGACCCATTTAATAACTATATGGACATTTCTAGGCTAAACTATCAACATCAAGGGCATTTTTTTACCATAGTATTGATGACAAGAACATTTTTAATTCAAACTATTGACGAAGAGCATTTTTATTCATTTCACATAATGTAGAAGCGTTTTTTTATCCTTTTCCGTTTTATAAAAGATGTGTTTTTTATGTATATTTTTTTTTTTTAAATCCTATATATTGTTAGATTCGAAGAGAAATAAAATATATTTTTTTACCTGTAAGGTTACATGGACTTACGTTTTCCCTATAAATACTTCTTTTCATTGTTTCTTTTACCGTTCTTAATCTCTTTTTATTATACCCTCTATTCAAAAAAGAATGACATGTTTTTCTTTTTAATATGTTTAAAAAGAACGTGCCTTTCCTCTTTTTGGCTATATTTTATTTTTAATTTTTAATATGACATGCTTAAGAATTAAAGACATAAGATTAAAGGACATTTTGATATATTGACCACAAAAATAAAAAATCTTATTTACTTTCTTAAATCTTGTATCAAGGCAAACTAGGTCATTCTTTGAAATGGAGGAACTAAATATTTTGAAGTCTAAACAAACCTATAGTGGTTTAGGCAGAATTTTTCACAATTGATTTAATGAAATTCAAGAAATTTTCTAATTAAAAAGAAGAAGAAAATAACAAGAGAATGAATAATTTTCAAAATTAATGTTCTAAACATATGCTATCTGCTGAGATAAGTGATAACCCTTCATATTTTTACCACGAAATTGATTTTCTGAAAATCATCAGAAAGAACACAAGAAGAAAAAAATCAAAGATAACAAGACGCGGAGCTTCCTTTTTGCTGGATTTGAACTATCATTGATACGTTTGTTTTCATCTATTTTCGATTATGTAGAGATCAAATACTTATGATCTGTTTGTTTTTCATCGTGGTTGAAAAATTGTATATGTACTATGTGTTTGTGAAAATTCTCAAATGAACTTTTGGTCTATGAAGACTTCACATTGATACTATGTGTTCCATTTAGTTAAGACTTTCAAGTAGGTCTTTTTTTTCTCTCGATTCGGATTTGAGGGTATAGACCGCTAAACTGCAATAAAATTGTTAAAATACGATTAATTGGTTATGGATTATTAATCGTTAATAGTCCGGTTATTGGTTTAATCCTTAATTATTCACACGAAAATTTTTTCTTCATTGAAAATCACTTAAAGGAGACAAAGTGACAAACCTAACATGGGTATGGTCGTATGGAAAATAAAATAGTATATGCATAATAAGCACTCAAATGAACCATGAGTAGAAAGTAGCAGAATAAGGCTATAGATCTTGCGTAGGAAGATTTTTTTTTTTTTTTAAACTATATTTATGGCAAGATAATATATTTCTAAGATTGTGGGAAAATTGATAATATATTTATTATCTAAACCATGATTAGGGATTTACATTGGTCAATTAAATCATAGCCATTAAATTCGACATATGACATGTGTCACCAATTGAGGATGAACCCCCTAAGTACATGCTGCCTCCGCCCCTGGTTGTCACGTAAGTCTGCGATAAGCAAGGATCCATCAGCTCTAATCCATGCCCTTCACGCCACAATTTCCACGCCTAAATTTTCAAGATAGTCTTAGGATGCTTCATGCAAGTTGAAATTGACATAACCAAAAACAAAAAAAAAGGAAAAGAAAGACGCTTACAAAATTAAGGAGACTCTGACCATATTCGAAAACATAGCTATTATCCTTCCTCCCACTTACTATCTCAAGCAACAGAACACCAAAGCTGAAAACATCTGATTTAGTCGAAAAAAGTCCCTCCATAGCATACTCAGGAGCCATATATCCATTGTAAAAATGGCAAAAGTAAAAAATGGTTCTTAGCATCAATACAATGTTGTTTTAAATAGTACCAACAGATTTTTGCTTTTTTGCATCATCTTACTAGGTTCCAACAACTCTATTTGTATTGGCTTCTCGTTGATTTCTGCAAAATATTTTTGCCATTCCAAAGTCTAATATCTTTGGGTTCATATTATTGTCCAGTTAAATATTGCTAGCTTTTAGGTCCCTATGAATGATTCTTGGTCGAGAATCCTCGTGTAGATACAGAATACCCTTTGCTACTCCAATCGAGAATCTCATTTTCTCTTGAATCTATAAAAAAAAGTAAGAAGCAAATAAGCACCATCTCCACTGCTACTGAATACCACTTGCTGAATAGAGGACTGGAGGGCACCATGAAGCATAAGACCACATTAAAAATCAGATGGGAGTCTCCAGAAATAGGACAATTCAAGCTTAACACTGATGGTGCAGCGGGGACCAAACCAGGTGAAGGGGAGATTTATACGCGACCACAACAAGTGGATAACAGGCTTCTGGAAAAAATGCCCGCATGTCAATGCTCAACAAGCGGAGCTCCTGGGCATTCTCTTTGGCCTTAGGCTAGCCATGGCCAAAAATCTGAAACCTCTAGTCCTAAACACAGATTCTACTTATGCAATCTCCATGATATAACAAGATCACATAAACTACACTAACATTATCAATGCAGGTCATTAATGCAACAACTAGAAATTTCAAAGCCAACTCACACATTCAGGGAGCAGAAAAGAGTTGCCGACATACTAGCTAAGGGGGGAAGGAGATTGCATACTAGTAATGGAAATGTGCAGATTTTTGAAGCCCCACCACTATGTGCCTTTCAAGCATGGGAAGAAGACAAGACTGGGAATTATTTTTTATAGAACTGTACAACACTAATTCGACTATGGGAAACACCCCTATTTCTAATTCTGTAACGAACATTGGAGTCTCCGGACTTCATAATTAAGCTTATATGAATTCCTATATATTTCTACCAAAAAAAAAAAAGAAGACAAATTAAGTCCAAGGAATAATTAGTCAAACGAGTTTAGATTGAAAGTAACAGTACTAGGGAAAGAAGCAATAAGTGCGTTAAATGTATGGGATCAAGGTGATAAATTTCTTCAAAGCTCATGAGAATCAAGAACTTGTAGAATTTGTACTTTTTTTCTTCCTTAAATATATACGTAGTAATAATAGTATATGTATGCTTTTATAAATTCTTTTTAGTATTTCTTTTCTTGCTAAATTCATAGAGGTATATTTGTAGTTTACACATGTCTCAGTTTTCCTTCATGCCCCGACTCTATTACAAAGCCACTAAAGCAATAGCTTCGAATCCTATTTTTTTTAAAAGATGTGTATTATATATGTCATATTTTTAGAAAATCCTATATATTGTTAGATTGGAAGAGAAATAAAATATGTTTTTTATTTAATGTGGGTACCGTTGCAATTGAGAAATAAAATAATTTTTAGTTTTTTTTATATATATATATATATATATATATATATATGTGGGTAGCTCTTTGTTGCTCTGTATATATCCTAATAACAACTAACATGGACTCACCTTTTCCCTATATTTACTTTTTTTATTATCTGTTTTACTAATTCTTATTCTCTTATTATTAAAATTCTGAACTCTAACCAGACCTCGTACACAGAATTTTTCATAAAATTCAAGAAATTTTCTAATTAAAAAGAAGAAAAAAATAATAAGAAAACTTATAGTGAAAATCATAACAAGTAGGAGCTTTAATTTAAGAGGAGAATGAATAATTTTCCAAAATTATGTTTTAAAAACATGCATAAGTGATAACCCCCTCATATTTTTACTATAGAAAATTGATTTTCTGAAAATCAACAGAAAGAACACAAGAAGAAGGAGAAAAACAAAGACAACAAAACGCGGAGCTTCTTTTTGGCTGGATTTAAACTAACTATCATCGCCAGGTTCTTTTTCATATATTTAGATCAAATACTTATTATCTGTATGTTTGTCATTATGCTAATTGACAAGTTGTATACTATGTGTTTGTGAAAATTCCCAAATGAACTTTTTGAGTTATAGGAAGACTTCACATTGATACTATGTGTTCCATATAATTAAGACTTTCAAGTAGGGATGTTTATCATTGGTTCAGTTTTGAGGGTATAGCCATGCTAAACTGTTATAAAATTGTTAAAATACTATTAATTGGTTATCAATTATTGATAGTTAACGGTCCAGTTATCGACAAGGTAGCAGAATAAGGATATAGATCTTGCGTAGGAAGATGTATATTTTTTTTACTATATTTATGGACAGGAAGAATTAAGATTGTGGGATTATAACAATGTTTGGAACTAAATTGATATGGAGTACTTGATATCTCAACAATGGTTAGGGATTTACTCTGGTCAATTAAATGGTAACCATTAAATTCAACATATATCATGTGTCACCACTCGAAGGAGGAACTTGGGGAAAATGGAGAGGAGCCGGATCCTTGACGACCCTATATTAATGGTCATCGGGGTGATATAATTGATAAAGTGACCTCGTTAACGGAACACAACTGATCATTAGATTGAGGTTCAGCTGATCTCACGGCAAGTCTCCCAATAGAAAATGCAGGTTGTGATGGCTGTGGAAGTGTTTTAGTGTCATTTTCCAGCATAAAAACTACAGAGGACATGGTAGGTCTATCTGCTGGATCTTGTTGAACGCAGAGTAGTCCGATATGGATGCATTTTGTTATCTCAGTTGTCACACAAGACTGCGATAAGCAAGGGTCCATAAGCTCTAATCCATGCTCTTCACGCCACAACTTCCACGCCTGAATGTTCAAGATAGTGTTAGGATGCTTCATGCAAGTTGAAATTGACATAACCAAAAACAAAAAAATGGAGAAGAAATACGCTTACAAAATTAAGGAGACTCTGACCATATTCGGAAACATAGCTATTGTTCTTCCTTCCACTTACTATCTCAAGCAACAGAACACCGAAGCTGAACACATCTGATTTAGTAGAAAAAAGTCCCTCCATAGCATACTCAGGAGCCATATATCCACTGTAAAAATGGCAAGAGTAAAAAATGGTTCTTAGCATCAATCTTACAGTAAAATGTTGTTTTAAATAGTACCAACAGATTTTTGCATTTTTTTGCATCAACTTACTAGGTTCCAACAACTCTATTTGTATTGGCTTCTCGTTGATTTCCGCTAAACATCTTTGCCATTCCAAAGTCAGATATCTTGGGGTTCATATCTTTGTCCAGTAAAACATTGCTAGCTTTTAGGTCCCTATGAATGATTGTTAGTCGAGAATCCTCGTGTAGATACAGAATGCCCTTTGCTATTCCTTTAATAATGTGGAGACGTTGTCTCCAATCCAGAATCTTGTTTTCTCTTGATTCTAGAAAAAGAAAGTATGAAGTTAGTAAATTAATTGCTTCTTTGTGGTATATACTAATATGCCAAATTAGTCAAGGCCAAACCAAAAAGGAAGAAGTCCAGGCTTTTGTTGGGCATGAACTCATAGATAAGCAGTGCTTCGATTCCCTCTAAACAGCAACCCAAGAGCCTCACAAGATTTCTGTGTTGTAATCTGGCAATTAAGGCAACTTCATTCTTGAACTCTTTCAGTCCCTGACCGGACGTTCTAGACAGCCTTTTGATTGCAATTGTTATGCCATATGGTAGTGTACCCTGGAATGTTATACACAACATTAAATAACCCAAAATTTCATGGAAAAATTGACTCCCTCTAGCAACTAGATTCACTAGTAACTAGACTAAGACTTAAGGACTTCCTAGGTCATGATAAATGATAGGAATTGTTACCTTGTACACAGGACCAAATCCACCTTCTCCAAGCTTGTTTTCTTCAGAAAAATTTTGTGTAGCCACTCGAATGAGGTCTAGTTTTACAACTGGACACTCTCTGGATCTCCCCTTCTTTTCTGTGCCAAAATCATCATTCTCATCAAGTGTTTCTCCTATTATGTCAAGCAATTGAAGTTCTCGACTCTTTTCACTCCTCTCTGTAAAGATTCAACTTTTGATTGGTTAGCTGAAACTATGGGTGTGTTTGGTATGAAGGAAAATATTTTTCGGAAAATGTTTTCCAATTTTTTCTTGTTTGGTTGGGTAAAATGTTTTCCAAATCAACTCATTTTCCTCAAATTCAAGAAAAATGATTTCCCTTCAAAACTTAAGGAAAACATTTTCCAAAACTTTCCTGTAACTTCAAATTACTATTTTTTAATTGAAAAATTCATTTTTTTTNATCAATACAACTATTTTTAGATAGAAGAAAAAGTTGTTTTTTATTGTTGAAAGAAGCTAAACATTTCAATTTCTTATTTTAGGGTGTGTTTGGTATGAAGGAAAATATTTTCCAATTTTCTCATGTTTGGTTGGGTTGAATGTTTTGGAAAATATTTTCCAACTCACTTTCCACAAATTTAAGGAAAATGACTTCCCTTCAAAAATTAAGGAAAACATTTTCCAAAACTTTTCTCCAACTTCAAATTACAATTTTTTTTGTTGAAAAAATAAATTTAAAGCTTATTCTTAACAAATATTTTTCAACTTCAATTTTTTTATTTTTTAACCCCCTCCCCTCGCCGGCCCCCTACCATCCCCCACACCCCTAAAAAAATCAAAGTTTATTTTTAAAAAATATTTCCAATTTTAAATTTTTATTTTTTCACCCCATCCCTACCAGCGACCCTCGACTCCAAAAAAAAATTAAGTTTGTTTTTAAAAATATTTTTAATTTCAAATTTTTGTATTTCACCCCCCAT